>NC_056745.1:561215307-561387807 GCF_019279795.1 Protopterus annectens
GCATACCTATCGGACATCTACATTTATGGTAGGTACAAAACTGTACTTTCCTGTGTTGCCCATTTCCTTTCTTGGATAAAGGGAGGCTTCTTTGTTCACCAGTGGCAGTGGGGAGCTTAGAGCAGCCTATCTATCCCTGGAGGAGTGTTCCAGCACAAGAATCTGGTAGTCTATTGGCCGTTTTGGGCCAATTTTGAGCTCTTTCAAGTCCCCCTGTATAAAACCCGCTTTGGCACGGTTTTTGCGCTTGTTACTACTCAGCCAAGCTCCTCATGGTCCTGCAGAGTGGTGCTAGCAGCAGAGAGGCTAAAAGAGCAGCTGCTAACTTGATAGAAGTGTTTTTTGCTGCTATTACCTGGGCGATTGTCCGATCTAGCTAAACTGCAAGTATTTCTGCTTCTTGAACTGTTTTAAACTGTTTAAAGTTGTTTTTGCACCTGCACTTTTAAAGTTTGACCTGTTTGCTGCATTTACCTGTTGAGGCTACACACTCAAGTGTGCTAGCCTGTGTTACATATTTATTGCATTTTCCTGCTGTTTGTTGCAAAAAAAGAAAAAAAAAATTATCCTTGTTTCCCGTCTTTCCTGACCTAGAGTAGTCCATATACAGGCTTTGCTGTATTCTGGACTTTTGGAAAGTTCCTGTGTTACCCATTTCCTTTCTTGGATAAAGGGAGGCTTCTTTGTTCACCAGTGGCAGTGGGGAGCTTAGAGCAGCCTATCTACCCCTGGAGGAGTGTTCCCACCACAAAAATCTGGTAGTCTTTTGGCCGTTTTGGGCCAATTTCTAGCTCTTTCAAGTCCCCCCTGTATAAATCCCGCTTTAGCGTGGCTTTGCGCGATTTTGCACATAGCGCAGCATCGGGCAACGCCGCTTAATTGGGTTTAAGCCATTCTCGGCTCCACAAAGTCTGCACTTCACTTTTTCCCTTAGAACTGATCTAGTTCTCATAATAAACACCCTATTCCTACTCTAAAGCCTGGCACTTGCTCACTAAAGCAATTATTAAGTCAGCACTAAAAAATTAAAAGCAATACACCCTCACAAACTCCCCTTGAGTACCTTGATGTCCTTCAAGGATGCATCTGCAGTCCTTACATATGGGTTGTCCTGCCTCAGGCAGCCCTTCGGTCGGCCGGATTCCAAAGTCTGGGTCCGGCGTCGGCTGAAGTTGCCCTTTCCCCGACGTCAGAGCGTCTGGGGTATAAAAGCGTCAGCCGACGCCATCTTCCTCAGTCTTTCTTGCCGCGTGGTGCCCGAAGCAGAAGCAGTTCGCAAGTGCCGGTCGGCCAGCTCCTGTATCTTCAGCTACCGAAGACTTCAAAAATTAAGTACCCTGTTGGGGACTCTTTCTTGCCTCAGCCGATGTCAGATCAAGCGCTTAAAGTTAATAATTGCTTAACTTGTGGGAAACAAATACCTCATAAGGATTTCCATTCTTACTGCCTTCCCTGCCTAGGCCCAGACCACAACGTCTCGGCCTGTACAGCCTGTGCTTCCTTCAATCGACGCACTCTTAGGCGTCGGGCGGAGTTTGCAGAGGAATTTTTTGAGGCTAGTTATTGTTACAAGATGCCGTCGGAGACTCCGACTTCTCATTTACCCAAAAAACGGAAGGACAAGGACCGACACACGCGGACCGTGGTTTCGGCCAAAACCACGCCTAGGCCTACTGCTAGTGTCTCGGTTTCGGCTGAAACCGAGTCCTTGGTACTTCCGACAATCGAAACCGCACAACCAACAACCTCGGCCCCGGAGGCCTCCTCTGAGTCGGTTATAGAATTCCCTTCTGAAACCGGTGCTCCAGAAACATCCAACACCATTTCTCTAGATAAAACTAAGCCAGCACGTGGAGCAGCCAGGCCTCCTGCATCCATGTCCATAAAGGCATTCACACGGGCTAAAGCTGCTAAACAGCCAAAATCTCTGCCTCCCAAGGCTATTCCTCAGGGATCCTCTACCGGTTCACAGAAATTAAGTTTAGCTGAGGACCTTATTTCCTTAATTAGGGGCTCTCAGCCACATCCGGACAGGGGCTCTCATCCCCCTCTAGAAAAAAGGCCCAGGGTTGAGCACACAGACCCCCAGTCTTCTGATGAGGCCTCTGATGACTCTGCACTATCAGACTACCAGGAGGAGGCCTTTCCGGCCTACAAGGATTCTGATGCAGAGGAATCTATTCCCTCGGCCTCCCCTCCTGAGGAGTTGTCCTTTGGGGAGACCCTTCACTCCATGAGAGAGCATTTTAAATGGCAGGGCCAGGAATTCTCTGACTCCAGGAAGAGATTAAGGACTTTCTTGCATTTACCTCAGCATAGACCTTTGGCTATTCCTCCTGTTTTGAATGTCATTGATGATGTGTACTCTGAGTCTAGCATTTCCCCTGACTCCCTTCCTCCGGCTCCTGTCAAGCCTGATAGGTACTACAGGGTCCCGGAATCACATCATTTCCTTTACAAGGGCCACTCTGCTGACCCAGAAACAATTTCCCAGGGCCCTAAAGGGGTGCTACCACCACTACGAAAAATCCACTTCCTTCTGAAAGGGAGTCCAGGGCTTTAGAGAGATGGGGTAAAAAAGTGTATACTACTTCCACTCTTTCTATGAGGGCATTAAATTGTCAATTCCATATGATACAGTACCAAGAGTATTTGTTAGATGAATTGCATAAAAAACTGTCTTCACCTGAACCCCTAGATCGCAAGGCACTTCAGGATCTGGTACATAACTCCCAGCAGGTTAGCAACCATTTCTTGCAGTGTGGTTATGATGCATTGGAAGCTTCATGTAGGTCAGCAATGACAGGTGCAGTCATACGTAGGCATGCTTGGCTGAAGGAACAAACTCTGCCAGATCATGTTAAAGCAAAGCTTCTGGATGCGCCACTGGAAAAGCAAAAGTTATTTGGTTCCACGGCTCAGGAGGTCTTAAAGAAATTTGAGGAAAAGGCTAAATCTGTACAAACAGTCAAAGATTTTCTCCAGATCCAACCACCAAGATTCAGCAGAAATTGGCCTTCTAAGAATTGGTCCTTTCCAGACACAGACAGATTTCAAAGAGGCAAGAACAGGCGTGCCAGAGGTAGAGGGCAAGCTAGAGGCTCCTACAGAGGACGTCAATGGCAGCCTCCTAATCAGAGAGGTAGTGCAGGGCCTACAACAGCTGCACAAGGACAAACTCAATGACTTTACCTTGACCCCACCAACCAGGGCTCAATTGGAAGCACCTTTGGGCGGAAAGCTATCTTTATTCTCAAAAAACTGGCACAGTATTACAAGGGACAAATGGACATTGCAAATAATAGACAAAGGATACAGATTCCATTTTCATACATTACCAAAAAGAAAAGGCATGCCAAACCTGCCTCCGAATCAAAGGGCAGAGGCTTTCAAACAAATTTCCAACCTACTGCAAATGAAAGCTATAGAAAAGGTTCCTCTCACAGAACAAGGCCAAGGATTTTATTCCAGACTATTCCTTGTTCCAAGAAAAGAAAAGCAATGGAGGCCTATTCTGGACTTGTCCGCACTGAATACTTATCTCATTGTGCCAAAATTCAAAATGCTGACCTTACAGCAACTCCTTCCCATGCTGGGCAAGGGGTCCTGGCTGGTATCTCTAGACCTCAAGGAGGCATACCTGCATGTCCCTATCAGACAAAGTTGCAGAAGACACCTCAGATTTCTTGCAGGTTGAGAGCATTATCAATTCTCAGCATTGCCCTTTGGCTTATCTACTGCGCCCAGAGTATTCACGAAATGCCTGGCATCAGTAATTGCACACTGCAGACTTCAGGGGATTCAAATATACCCATACCTGGACGACTGCCTAATACAAGCGGACAGCCAACAAACTTTGGTAAAACATTTGAATTATGTCATCCGACTACTTCAGGCCTTGGGATACACAGTCAACATTCACAAATCAAGACTTGTTCCATCCCAAAGAATAACGTTTCTGGGTGCAATACTAGATACAACCACCCAAATGGCTTTTCTCACAGAAGAAAAACAAGAACAACTACCAAATTACTTCAGGAATCTGACAAAACAAACCCAGCTCTCTGCAAAGAAAATCCTGCAGGCCCTGGGTTTCATGGCATCTTGCATTCTTCTGATCCCACAAGCAAGGCTGCATATGAGAAAACTACAGTGGTACCTAAGGAGTCTATGGTCTCAGCACAGTCACAGCCTCGAAGTTTTGATCCCACTCATCCCATGCCTTCAAAAGGAATTTCTGTGGTGGGCTCATACAAGCCAGTCAAACATGGGTCTACCCTTCAGCAAACCAATTATCAGCCAAACCATTACAACAGATGCCTCAGACCATGGATGGGGAGCACATATGGAGGGCAGATGCATTTAAGGACTATGGTCACAAAAAGAATTGCACCTGCACATAAACCAAAAGGAAATGCTGGCAGTGATACACTCATTCGAGGCCTTCAAACCCTTCCTGCATCAAGGCCACCTGCTAATAAGGACAGACAATACCACAGTTATGTGGTACATAAACAAGCAAGGAGGTACCCATTCTTACCCTCTGTGCAGACGAGCGATGAATCTTTGGGAACTTTCCCTAAAACTCAATATAGAACTGCAATCCCAGTTTGTGCCAGGAAAAGACAATGTACTGGCGGACAGCCTAAGCAGAAATATCATGGATCCGCATGAATGGATGCTGCATCCAGACATCTTCCTTCAGATAACACAATCATGGGGGAGGCCGGACATAGATCTTTTTGCCTCTCACCACAACCATCAACTGAAGAAATTCTGCACAAGGACATACCATCCACAAGCATGGAAAGTGGACGCTCTCTCTTTCAGCTGGAATACTCTAACAGTATATGCATTCCCTCCTCTTCCATTAATGACCAAGGTCCTTCTGAAGATCAGGACAGAACAGCCAAAGGTGATTCTGATAGCTCCAGACTGGCCAAGACAGCACTGGTACCCACTGTTAAGGAGTATGTCACACACGAAACCGTGGTCTCTACCTCAATGGCCACTTCTTCTGACACAGCACAACTACAAAACTCTGCACCCCAGCCTGAAAACATTGCAGCTGACAGCCTGGGAAATACCTTGACTCCTCGCCAGGATAAACTATCCAAGAGAGTAAAGGATATCATCATGGAAGCTCGGCGGCCTTCCACAAGAAAGGCATATTCAGCAAAATGGAAAAGATTTCACACTTGGAACACCACAAAGGGCTAAGATCCGACAGTGATGAGCATTACACAAATCCTGGAATACTTAGCAGAAATGCTCCATAATGGCCTTTCTTACTCTTCCATAAAAATACATGCTTCAGCAATTTCAGCACAGTACAACACTGATCCACCGGTATTTTCTCATCCTCTGCTAAGACAGTTTCTAAGAGGAATTAAAAACATCAACCCTCCAAGGAAACCACCAGTGCCTACATGGGACCTTAACGTCATGTTGGAAAAGTTAACTCTACCTCCTTTTGAACCAGCAGCATCTTCAGAACTACAGTTCCTGTCTTGGAAGACTGCCTTCCTTCTGGCCATAACCTCAGCAAGAAGAGTATCTGAGCTACAGGCTGTCATGGCAGTACAACCATTTCTTATTTTCCATCAGGACAGAGTCTCATTGAGAACCAATCCTTCATTCATGCCAAGGGTGGTATCCAGGGTTTCACTGAACCAAGCTATTCACCTGCCTACCTTCTTTCCAAATCCACAAAACAAAGGAGAGAAACTTTTGCATAGCCTGGACATTCACAGACAGTTGCGTTACTACTTGGACAAAACTAAGACTTACAGAAAAACTGACCATCTTTTTGTAGCATATGCTGCTGGTGTACAAGGAAAAGCAATTTCCAAACAGACAATTTCAAAATGGATAGGAAATTGCATTCGATTCTGTTATTCCTTCCATGGAAAAACTGTGCCAGTTAACATTAGACCTCATTCCACCAGAGCTACAGCCACCTCCACAGCCTTCTTAAGAGGGGTGGCTACGAAGGACATTTTAGAAGCTGCTACATGGAGCTCCGTGCATTCATTTTCCAAGCATTACAACTTACCTTTATATTCCAGATCCAGAGCAGGCTTTGCTACTGCAGTCCTGCAGGGCATTTTAGCTACACCATCCTTGTCTTAGGTCCTACCTCCCCCAGCTTGGCTATGGTATTCTACCCATATGTAAGGACTGCAGATGCATCCTTGAAGGACATAGTACAGTTTTGTACCTACCATAAATGTAGATGTCCGATAGGTATGCATCTGCAGTCAGGTTTTCCCTCCCTCCTACCCCTCTGTGGTATTTCTTGGGTACTAATCCCTCTTTTTAGCTAGCTGGGGTTATCTGTTATGGTGTATTTGTTTTATATTACTGTGCATGTTTAGAATTTTTTGCATCTCTCCAAATTTAGCCTTCCTTAGAGGGCACCTGGCATCTGGGGCAAGAAAAACTGAGGAAGATGGCGTCGGCTGACGCTTTTATACCCCAGACGCTCTGACGTCGGGGAAAGGGCGACTTCAGCCGACGCCGGACCCAGACTTTGGAATCTGGACGACCGAAGGGCTGCCTGAGGCAGGACAAACCCATATGTAAGGACTGCAGATGCATACCTATCGGACATCTACATTTAAGGTAGGTACAAAACTGTACTTTTCCCATTGGCCCTTTTTTCAATTATAAAGGAATTTCCAATACTATTCTAGCATGTCCAAAGGTCAGTTGTCAATCTCCTTTCTGGTCCAGCTGGTGAATCTGGGAATCTTGAGGCAATGCTACAACTGCCTCATGTACACAGACAACCCTCTCCTCTTCCCAACAAATTCCAACACTTGTGAGAGATGCAACCATATAGCCAAACTGGAGGCTAAGCTCTCTCAACTCAATACTGGCGTAACTAGTCAGGAGGAGAAGGAATCCACACTCACTACAATTCCAGTCTCGCATAGACCTACCATGACAGCAAGCCAAACACATAAACACACAAAAACATACTCGGAGGCTCTAAATAAAAATTTGCCTAAGCAACAGAGACCTCCAAAGCAGACACCTAAGCAACCGCTACCCCAAAACAAAACACGTGCAACACATAGCTCACAAAGCCAGTGTGCCGAACAGTCACAGCCCTTAAGGCTAAACAACACACCTGATAAACTTGTAATAGGTGACTCTATCGTCAGACACACTGACGTCCTGCTCACCAGGCTGAACAAGAAGAAGGTCACGGTGAGCTGCCTGTCGGGCGCTAGGATCCGCCACATAACACAAGCACTCAGATCACTCCAAGGCAAGTACAAATATGACTCAGTCATTGTCCATGCTGGTGTGAATGACCTGAGACTATCTCCCTGGACTACATGAAAAGAGACATAGAGGAGCTCTCTGAGCATATAGCCCAGGCCTGTATGACCCTGACCTTGAGTAGCATCTTACCCTCACCAAGAATGATGCCACAATATGAAGACATGATGATCAATTTCAACAATTGGCTTAAGTATTGGTGTCATTCAAAGGGGATCCAATGCCTGTCAGCCTGGGATGACATGCTCGACAAGCCACGATGCTTCGCAAGGGACGGCTTGCACCTGTCACCCCTGGTCTTTCAGATATTGGCAAAGGCTCTTGCTACCCCCATAGTGCCTTTTTTAGGCAGGGCTCAAAAGACAAACCTACCTCCATAGGTATACTTGGGAACACATACACAAACTCATAAAGTTCTCCAATTCAGGATGGTGCTGGTAAGTTGACGCACACTGGTGAAAAATGGTAAATCCCACTATGCAGCTCTGGAATAAATCAATCCTTTCTTATTCAAAGGTTATCCAAACAGTTGCCATGTTCAAGCATCCAAATGTAAATAGTGGAGAAAAGGTAGAACTAAAACCAAACTGGACCAAACAGGGCCAGAAGTTTATTAAAACATTAAGCAACACGGTACAAAAATACTGCTTTTCGTCCTATCACCATACAAAGACTTCTTCAAACAAATGGTTCTACACAAGAAACCAGCTTGTGTTATAAAGGCAATTTCAAATTCAAATTGTGCCCCTCCCCTAGTACAATCCGAATGACCTCATTTCCTGATCACAAAGCATTTGTCATTTCCTCTTCCTAGTTATACACCCATTCAGTAGTATACGCAATTCACTTGCAAGAACAAAAATAAGGTTAAAACATTAAAATATTAAAATGAGTGAAAGTGCAATGGGTAAAAATACACAAAAGTAAATCCCCATTTCAAGTATAAACTCACTAAACAAGTATGGGTAATATGGACTATGAGAATAACAAGTCCAAACATACACATTAAAACATTTGAACATTATGTCATTATGTAATAAGGAGGGGGGGGGAGGGAGGGGAAACATGTTTGCAACATAATGATGACATAATGATGAGTAACTCTGCTTTCTGTTGACTTCTAGCAGAATTTAGTACTGTGATGTATGAGAACCAGTCAATCATAAAACAATAAAAATGAGACTTAAAGTAAACATTTTATAACAAAATATGCTGAAAATAAATGGTGAAATAGTAATATGTGTCACAAATATATATTATATGTTATGTGTGTATGTTGAAAATTAAAAATGAAGTGCATGTTCAAACATTATATGCTCTACCAAGTCTGCATATATCACAATAAGTGTCAGAAGTGAAATAGCCTATCTATTCAATGCTTTCAGTTTCAAAATACTGGAAATAGAATATTGCTCATTAAGCCCTGGTACTGAGCAGGCTCTTGTGCGAAGTTGCCACAACAATTCTAGTCTCTCTAGAAGCAGGGGGGTCGGTCCCCCTCTATCACTGTGGACACATTCACCTATTACTCTAAAGCCAAAGGTATGATTCGAAAATGTCGCTGTGTGTCTAGCTAAAGCATTGGTCATGTTTCCAGTTCGAATGCTGTATAGGTGTTCATACACCCTTTCCCTCAGTCTCCTCTCAGTTTTTCCAATATAGAATGAGGGGCATGCTTTGCAAATAGCCACATATACCACATTCTTTGAATTACAATTAAATTTACCTTGGCTGATGTATTGCCTATTTCTCAGTGTAAAATGTTTACCTATGTCCATGTGAGTACAATACCTACACATATTGCATTTATTCATGCCTAACATAGATGGCCTACAATTATTCATTTTGCTTGTTTGCAAGATGCTCTTTATATTTGCTCCCTTCCTGTATACTATTTTAACTCTGTTTGGTAGTGCACTTGGGAGTCTCTCTTCATCTAATAAGAATTTCCAATTCTTGTTAATAATGTCCGAAATTTGGTAAGCATCCAGACGGAATGTTGTAATAAAACAGAAATTATTAATATCAGTATGTTCCTCCCTATTAAGTGGTTCGCTTAACGTGTCACCTCCATTAGTTATGCTACTTAAATTTTCTCCCAAAAGTGGTATGTATATGTTTTTCATGCGTTTCAATGATACTTCCCTTATAAGTGCATCCACCAAAGAAGGAGGATATTTCCGCCTCAGGAACATGCCTCGCAACAATTCACACTCGAGGTCGAAATCAATTTCCCTAGACACCATTCTAGCTGCCCTCACCAGTTGGCCTTTGACAACAGCTCTCTTTTGAGTCACGGGATGGCAGCTAGAATAGTGTAAAAAGGAGTTTGAGTATGTTGGTTTCCTGTAGATCCTTGATACAAAGGTACTGGTTTCCAAGTCCTTTTCCAAGTATACATCAAGGTATGCAATTCTACTTGTATGGAAACTGTGTGTGAAGGATAAAAAGGCGGTGCTATCATTAAAATGGATGAGTAATTCATCTGTAACTTCAGAGTTGCCCTTAAGTAATATAAAAATGTCATCCAAAAATCGAGTGTAATACCTGATGCTACTAGCCACCTCTTAAGTGTTGAAGTACATGAGTTCTCTCCCAGTGTGCCATCACCAAATTGGCGAAACTGGCCCCACAGGGAGAGCCCATCGCTACACCTATTTTCTGCACAAAGTATTCCGCACCAAATGTGAAGTAGTTGTTATCCAACACAACCTCAAGTAGTTCACATAATAATGAAACCAATGCAGTTGTGGCCCCCATTTCAAGTAATAACTAACTCACCCATTCGACCCCCGTGCTTTGTGGTATCGATGAATATAAATCCTTAACATCTATAGTTAAGAAATTTAACTCTTGGTCGAATGGAATAGAGCTAATAGATCTCAAAAATGCCCAGGAGTCCTTACATATCTGTGGGAGCTGACATACAAATTTCTTTAAATGATAGTCTATAAATTTAGCTATTGGGTAAGTTATACTACCTCTAGCATCTATCAAGGCTCTCAATGGTGGGTCCGAAATAGATTTGTGAATCTTAGGGATCCCGAAAACAGTCGGGATCTTTGGAAATGCCATGAACAGAAAAATATAAGTGTCTTTGTCTATTCTAGCCTCTATAAAAAGCTCCTCAATCAGTGCTTTTATCCTGTTGTATGCTACGTTCAGTTCATTTTTAGATACACTTTGATATGTATTTGTGTTAAGGATCCGCTTAATCCTAATATTGTAGTCTGGTACATCAAATATAACAAGACCACCTCCCTTGTCTGGTTGGACAACCCTAACATTGGTGGTCTGGATCAACTCTATACATTGTTTCTCTTCGTTTGTAATGTTATTAGTAATTGAATTGTTACTAGGTTGTACGTTATTCAAACAGTTAAAAATATCCCATTCGCATATTTTTTCATACAAAGTTAATGATGTGTGCATAGGTGGACAAAAGCAACTAGAAACATGAAGTGGGTCAGGTGCTCCTTGTGAGGCTTTACTAGGGCCAAATATGAAATGCAAGTTGAGTCTTCTCATGAATAACTTTAAGTCCACCATAGTGTGTGCAATACTAGCTCTTGTAGCAGGTATAAATGTTTGACCCTTCGCAATAAAATCAGCCATTATTTTGTCAACCTGAATAGTGGAAAAGTTATAAATACAAAAGTCACCTTCTGAATTCTTGACGATTTCAGGTACTGGAACCAGTCCTGGATCAGGGTCAACGTCATGGGCGTCTGTTGAAGGTGGAAAAATTATTTCTTCCATGCGTTCGCATACTTCACCTGTTGACCCCGCCTCAAATTGTAGTTCGAGGCAGGTGTTGGAAAATTTTGCCCTTTCTCTTTAGTCCCTCTACTCCGGTTCCTGGTATCCGATAAAGAAATTGCCTGGTTGCCCTGAGTATGCTCACCCATTAGTTTCTTAATTTTGGTAGATTTAAGTTTGACAAGGTGGGGGGAGAGGGGGGGAGGGGGGGGAGGGAGGGGAAACATGTTTGCAACATAATGATGACATAATGATGAGTAACTCTGCTTTCTGTTGACTTCTAGCAGAATTTAGTACTGTGATGTATGAGAACCAAGTTGAACTTGCTTACTTTAAGGAATGTCTCAGTGAGAGAATTGTCCCAAAAGGACTGAGATCATGGCAGTACCCAACTGGCCTTGTGGGGGGGACTGACTTCCACAAGGACCTTATCTCTTTGTTTGATAAACATGGCTTTGAGCTAATGACTGTAATATCTAAGCATTATCAGTCATGGGCTGATTCATTAGTGCAAGAACTCAATGCACTAGACTCAAAGCTAAAGTCAAGTCTGGATTTTTCTAGATATAAATTTGATTATGAGCGCTGTTTTACTAGCATTGACCAGCACCTTGTCAAACTTAAATCTACCAAAATTAAACAGAGACAAAGAAGCTTACCGTTTGAATGCAGCTTATCCCCCCCCAAATCTCAATCGGGGAATGATAATTCTATGGAGAACCGACATGATAACATTGAAGGGGACCATGGGAACCTCATTGAGAACAACGAGGTCACGGGTGAGCATACTCAGGGCAACCAGGCAATTTCTTTATCGGATACCAGGAACCGGAGTAGAGGGACTAAAAAGAAAGGGCAAAATTTTCCAACACCTGCCTCGAACTACAATTTGAGGCGGGGTCAACAGGTGAAGTATGCGAACGCATGGAAGAAATAATTTTTCCACCATCAACAGACGTCCATGACGTTGACCCTGATCCAGGACTGGTTCCAGTACCTGAAATTGTCAAGAATTCAGAAGGTGACTTTTGTATTTATAACTTTTCCACTATTCAGGTTGACAAAATAATGGCTGATTTTCTTGCGAAGGGTCAAACATTTATACCTGCTACAAGAGCTAGTATTGCACACACTATGGTGGACTTAAAGTTATTCATGAGAAGACTCAACTTGCATTTCATATTTGGCCCTAGTAAAGCCTCACAAGGAGCACCTGACCCACTTCATGTTTCTAGTTGCTTTTGTCCACCTATGCACACATCATTAACTTTGTTTGAAAAAATATGCAAATGGGATATTTTTAACTGTTTGAATAACGTACAACCTAGTAACAATTCAATTACTAATAACATTACAAACGAAGAGAAACAATGTATAGAGTTGATCCAGACCACCAATGTTAGGGTTGTCCAACCAGACAAGGGAGGTGGTCTTGTTATATTTGATGTACCAGACTACAATATTAGGATTAAGCGGATCCTTAACACAAATACATATCAAAGTGTATCTAAAAATGAACTGAACGTAGCATACAACAGGATAAAAGCACTGATTGAGGAGCTTTTTATAGAGGCTAGAATAGACAAAGACACTTATATTTTTCTGTTCATGGCATTTCCAAAGATCCCGACTGTTTTCGGGATCCCTAAGATTCACAAATCTATTTCGGACCCACCATTGAGAGCCTTGATAGATGCTAGAGGTAGTATAACTTACCCAATAGCTAAATTTATAGACTATCATTTAAAGAAATTTGTATGTCAGCTCCCACAGATATGTAAGGACTCCTGGGCAATTTTGAGATCTATTAGCTCTATTCCATTTGACCAAGTGTTAAATTTCTTAACTATAGATGTTAAGGATTTATATTCATCGATACCACAAAGCACGGGGGTCGAATGGGTGAGGGAGTTATTACTTGAAATGGGGGCCACAACTGCATTGGTTTCATTATTATGTGAACTACTTGAGGTTGTGTTGGATAACAACTACTTCACATTTGGTGCGGAATACTTTGTGCAGAAAATAGGTGTAGCGATGGGCTCTCCCTGTGGGGCCAGTTTCGCCAATTTGGTGATGGCACACTGGGAGAGAACTCATGTACTTCAACACTTAGAGGTGGCTAGTAGCATCAGGTATTACACTCGATTTTTGGATGACATTTTTATATTACTTAAGGGCAACTCTGAAGTTACAGATGAATTACTCATCCATTTTAATGATAGCACCGCCTTTTTATCCTTCACACACAGTTTCCATACAAGTAGAATTGCATACCTTGATGTATACTTGGAAAAGGACTTGGAAACCAGTACCTTTGTATCAAGGATCTACAGGAAACCAACATACTCAAACTCCTTTTTACACTATTCTAGCTGCCATCCCGTGACTCAAAAGAGAGCTGTTGTCAAAGGCCAACTGGTGAGGGCAGCTAGAATGGTGTCTAGGGAAATTGATTTCGACCTCGAGTGTGAATTGTTGCGAGGCATGTTCCTGAGGAGGAAATATCCTCCTTCTTTGGTGGATGCACTTATAAGGGAAGTATCATTGAAACGCATGAAAAACATATACATACCACTTTTGGGAGAAAATTTAAGTAGCATAACTAATGGAGGTGACACGTTAAGCGAACCACTTAATAGGGAGGAACATACTGATATTAATAATTTCTGTTTTATTACAACATTCAGTCTGGATGCTTACCAAATTTCGGACATTATTAACAAGAATTGGAAATTCTTATTAGATCAGAGAGACTCCCAAGTGCACTACCAAACAGAGTTAAAATAGTATACAGGAAGGGAGCAAATATAAAGAGCATCTTGCAAACAAGCAAAATGAATAATTGTAGGCCATCTATGTTAGGCATGAATAAATGCAATATGTGTAGGTATTGTACTCACATGGACATAGGTAAACATTTTACACTGAGAAATAGGCAATACATCAGCCAAGGTAAATTTAATTGTAATTCAAAGAATGTGGTATATGTGGCTATTTGCAAAGCATGCCCCTCATTCTATATTGGAAAAACTGAGAGGAGACTGAGGGAAAGGGTGTATGAACACCTATACAGCATTCGAACTGGAAACATGACCAATGCTTTAGCTAGACACACAACGACATTTTCGAATCATACCTTTGGCTTTAGAGTAATAGGTGAATGTGTCCACAGTGATAGAGGGGGACCGACCCCCCTGCTTCTAGAGAGACTAGAATTGTTGTGGCAATTTCGCACAAGAGCCTGCTCAGTACCAGGGCTTAATGAGCAATATTCTATTTCCAGTATTTTGAAACTGAAAGCATTGAATAGATAGGCTATTTCACTTCTGACACTTATTGTGATATATGCAGACTTGGTAGAGCATATAATGTTTGAACATGCACTTCATTTTTAATTTTCAACATACACACATAACATATAATATATATTTGTGACACATATTACTATTTCACCATTTATTTTCAGCATATTTTGTTATAAAATGTTTACTTTAAGTCTCATTTTTATTGTTTTATGATTGACTGGTTCTCATACATCACAGTACTAAATTCTGCTAGAAGTCAACAGAAAGCAGAATTACTCATCATTATGTCATCATTATGTTGCAAACATGTTCCCCCCCCTCCTTATTACATAATGACATAATGTTCAAATGTTTTAATGTGTATGTTTGGACTTGTTATTCTCATAGTCCATATTACCCATACTTGTTTAGTGAGTTTATACTTGAAATGGGGATTTACTTTTGTGTATTTTTACCCATTGCACTTTCACTCATTTTAATATTTTAATGTTTTAACCTTATTTTTGTTCTTGCAAGTGAATTGTGTATACTACTGAATGGGTGTATAACTAGGAAGAGGAAATGACAAATGCTTTGTGATCAGGAAATGAGGTCATTCGGATTGTACTAGGGGAGGGGCACAATTTGAATTTGAAATTGCCTTTATAACACAGGCTGGTTTCTTGTGTAGAACCATTTGTCTGAAGAAGTCTTTGTATGGTGAAAGGACGAAAAGCAGTATTTTTGTACCGTGTTGCTTAATGTTTTAATAAACTTCTGGCCCTGTTTGGTCCAGTTTGGTTTTAGTTCTACCTTTTGTCCACTATTTACATTTGGATGCTTGAACATGGCAACTGTTTGGATAACCTTTGAATAAGAAAGGATTGATTTATTCCAGAGCTGCATAGCGGGATTTACCATTTTTCACCAGTGTGCGTCAACTTACCAGCACCATCCTGAATTGGACACCTCCATAGGTATCACAAGGGATAAGAAACTAAGAGTAATGCTACTCAGTGCCAGAAGTATAAACCTCAAGATGCACGCACTCGAAACTCTCCTTAGCATGGAGAACATCGATATTTGTGCAGTAATAGAAACCTGGTTCAAGGCTCCCGAAAGCACACCAGCACTACCAGATTATACCTCATACCATGTTTTTCGGCCACAAATCTTGGACCGAACCGCAAAAGGAGGGGGAGTATCAGTATTCGTCAAAGATACCCACACCTCCAGGTTGGTGGCACAGCACGAAGCATCAGAGACTATCCATGTGCAACTAACAGTGGGTAAAACTGCCTTCCAGTTTATAGCCTGCTACAGACCACCCTCCCAAACCCAGGAACCCCACTCGACTTTCCTGAGAACAATGGAAAATATGAAGGTCTCTCCAAACACCATTATATTGGGCGACTTCAACTACCCAAACATAGACTGGGAGCATTACTCTAGCTCCAACACCCTAGCCCAAAGGTTCCTAGAATTTATAAACTCATATGCTATGGAACAGCTTGTTACCACTCCAACAAGAGGGGAAAACATACTGGACCTGATCATCACCAACATGGGGACTCTATGCTCCAGACCAGTAGTGTATCCCTCACTGGTAAGATCAGACCATAAACTAATCTCACTAGATATTCACATCCCGACCCCAGCCCCTGCCCAGAAAACCACAGTAAAAAACTTCTCTAAAGCAAATTTCACACTCCTCAAAACCGAGATGGAATCCTTCAAAGCCCCCGGGCCTGTGGAAAATATGGCCCAGACCGCAGAATCCTTTATAAACGCATTCTATGAACACCTTCAGGAATGCATGGATCATGCAATCCCAAACAAAACCAAGACCCAATCCTCCAAAGGCAGGCATCCTGTCTGGTGGACCCCAGCAATAAACAAATTATACAATAGAAGGAGGAAGCTACTACATGATAGAGCAAAATCCCAAAAAGGGAAGGCATCTCTGATCAGTATTAGCAAAAAACTACAGGCACTCATAAATTCATCTAAATCCAGCTTTGAGAGAAGAATTGCACAGGACACTAAGGATAATCACAAGGCTTTCTTTAGTTATGTTAGAAACCTGGGTGGGAATTCAAAGATATGCTCAGAATTAGTCCAAAATGACAAAAAATACACCGAACCCACAGACATTGCCAACATCCTAGCTGACAAGTTCAGCGCAAACTTCTCCCCCCCCTTCCCCACCAAAAGGGAAAATATCTATCCCAGCAGAGTGCTGCCCCCCTGACATCTGAGATGCTCAGGTAAGAGCCACCCTCTCCAAAGCAAAAAAAAACACAGCATCAGTGGGACCAGACAGTGTCCCGGGCTGCGTTCTACATGAACTCCAAGAAGAACTAAACCCAAACATAAAACTACTGTTCAGTCTCAGCCTTACTACAGGATATGTACCCAAAGAGTGGCGTACAGCAACAGTGGTCCCTCTCCACAAAGGTGGTGCCTCAACGGATCCTGGAAACTATCGCCCCATAAGCCTGACTAGCTTGGTCTGCAAAGCTATGGAAAGGATCATCATGGACCTCATAAATAAAGATATTGGGGACCTACAGACACTGGATCCTACCCAGTTCGGCTTTGTTAAGGGCAGATCCTGCCTCTTAAACCTGGTCGATTTCTTTGAAACAGTCACCAAGGCCATTGACGAGGGGAAGGTGGTCCACACAGCCTACCTGGACCTCACAAAGCCTTCGATACAGTACCCCACTCGGGCATTATAGATAAGCTCACCAGCTTAAACATAAACCCTTATGTCACTAGATGGGTTGCAAACTGGCTCAAGGACAGAACCCACATGGTTAGAATTGCTGGAGCCATGTCAGACTCCAAATCAGTTACAAGTGGCATCCCACAAGGCTCAGTCCTGGGACCTCTCTTGTTCTCTTTTGTATATATTTCTCGGAGGTACAGGCCAACACCTGTGGCTGACCAAGTTTGCAGATGACTGCAAACTGGGTGCCATAATCGACTCTCCAGCCGACCCAAGCATCCTACAAAAGGGTCTCATGGAAACAGACAACTGGTGCCAGAGCCATGGCCTTGAGCTAAACGCCAAAAAGTGTATAGTCATCCCCTTCGGCAAAAACAAAGTGCCCACAAATTACCACATAGATGGTAGTCCATTAAGTACGGAAGTAGTAGTTAGGGACCTGGGGACCCAAGTTGATAGCAATCTCTCATTCGACAACCACATGGCCAAAGTGGTTAGAAAATCATTTTATATAGCCCACCTAATCATGAAGGGATTCACATCTAGATCAGGGGAGGTCATTGTGCCTCTTTACTCATCCCTCATCAGGCCCATAATTGAGTACAATGCCCCTTTTGGGATGTACCTTACCAGACACCTGCAGCAACTGGAAAGACCTCAAAAGTACCTCACCAAGAGGATCAAAGGGCTCAAACAGATGCCATATGCTGCCCGGTTAAAGAAACTCCAGCTCTACTCAGTGGCATACCACCTGCTTAGAGGCGATCTGTGCCTGACATATAAAGCCATGTCCAACTCGGAATTAATGGACATGCTGCACCTCAGAAAATCCAAATCCCATCGAGCTATGCGCTCAAGAGTCTTGAACCTCAGCACTGAAATAAATAGGACATGCTGGAGGGACAGAGTCATAACCCAGAGGCTCCCTTCACTCTGGAATAAAATCCCAGTCCAGGTTAGGCAGAGTCCCTCATTGACTCTCTTCAAGAGGAATCTTGATGAATGGATGGGAGATCATAGATTTACTCTGGGTATCACTTCTGTGTCACTGTTAGACAGATGCACAGTATAATAACCTCGAAAAAGGGCATAGCAAAATTCATTTTAAAATGGGTGGCGAAAGCCAAACACACTCTGGCTAGGCTTGTAAATGCCCTAGGGCAGATAGCCTAGTATGAACCTATGAACCAATTAAATAAAAACTGGGTACTATTTCTGCATGTGCAGACAATAAGGAATTACATGATTTGATGCATGCTATTGAGCAGGTGGTGAAACATACCTTACACTGTGGTTTTGATGCTTTGGAGGCCTCTTGCAGGGCGGCTGACACTGGCATGGTCATTAGAAGGCATGCTTGGTTAAAGGAACAAAATTTGCCTGATCAAGTGAAAGCAAAGTTACTCGATGGTCCTGTTTAACATAATGTTTTGTTTGGGTCTAAGGCTGAAGAGGTTATAAAGAAAATGGAGGATAAGGCAAAATCCATGCAAACGGTTAAGGATTTCTTACAAGTTCAGCCTCCTAGATTTAGCAGAAATTGGCCAGCTAAAAATTGATCCTTTCCCAGCTTGGACAGGCCTCAGAGGGGTAGATATAGGCACCCCACAGGGAGACCTCTTATAGACCTAGACAGTGGAGTGCTTCCACCCCCAGGGGTGGGGAAGATAGGTCTCAACCTTATAGGAAACAGGCTCAATGACTCCCCCTGCATGGCTCCAGGAACCTCTCTCCTGGAAGCTCCTCTGGGAGGAAAACTTTCTCTTTTTCACCGTAATTGGACTTACATAACCCAAGACAAGTGGGTTCTGGATGTAGTTTTAAGAGGTTACAAATTCCACTTTCACACCTTACCAAAACCAAACGGATGGCCAGACCTACCAAAAACTCACTGGGCAGAGGCATTAAAACAGGTGAGGTCCCTCATGGCTATGAGGGCCATAGAACTGGTTCCACATTCAGAGATGGGATAAGGTTTTTATTCAAGACTCTTTCTAGTTCCCAGAAAGCAAAATACTTGGAGACCCATCCTGGATCTGTCAGTCTTAAATACTTTCCTGGAGATACCAAAGTTCAGGATGCTTACTCTGCAGCAGCTCCTGCCAATGTTGAGCAAAAATGCATGGATGGTGACATTGGACTTAAAGGAGGCTTACCTACACATTCCTATCAGACAGGAGTGCAGAAGATACCTCAGGTTCAAGGCAGGCTCGAAACATTACCAATTCTCTGCGCTGCCCTTTGGCTTGTCTTCTGCACCCAGGGTCTTTACCAAGTGCCTGGCACCAGTTATAGCTTACTGCAGACTCAAGGGGATTCAAATTTACCCTTATCTGGACGACTGCCTAATTCAAGCAGACAGCAAGGACATTTTACTCCAGCACCTGGAATTTGTTCAGAATCTACTAAAGTGCCTGGGATTCACTGTGAACGTAAAAAAGTCAAATTTGGCACCCACTCAACAGATAACTTTCCTGGGTGCTCTTTTAAACACAACAACCCAGATGGCATTCCTGACACCAGAAAAACAACTACAGCTGGCTTCAACTTTTAAAAGCCTGGCATTAATGTCTCAGCTAACTGCAAGGAAATTCCTGTAGGCTTTGGGTTACATGGCTTCCTGCATCCCACTCATACCATATGCAAGACTGCATATGAGGAAGATACAATGGTACCTAAAAAGCGTATGGTCCCAGCATTGTCACAGTCTGGAAACAGTGATTGCTGTCTTGCCTTGCCAGTTTCATTGGTGGGCCACGGCATGTCTTCAAAACAAAGGGAAAGCCTTCAGTCTACCTCCAGCCTACCAAGTGATAACCACGGATGCCTCGGATTATGCATGGGGAGCCCACTTGCAGGGGAAAGGCCTGCAAGGTTTTTGGACAGAGGATCAGAAGCATCTACATATCAATTTAAAAGAGATGTTAGCTGTACAGAATGCCCTCTTGGCCTTCAGGGATCTTTTACTGCCAGGGCAGCTACTGATTCAGACAGACAACACCACAGTTATGTGGTACATAAACAAGCAAGGGGGTTCACACTTCTACCCCCTTTGCAGACTAGCCGTGACTCTATGGAACACAGCACTAGCTTGCAAAGTGGATCTTCAAGCTCAATTCCTTCCAGGGAAACAAAACACTCTGGCAGACAGCCTGTGCAGGAACCTGTCAGACCCACATGAGTGGATGCTAGACACCCAAATATTCAAGATGATTACAGAAGCCTGGGGCTGCCCGGACATAGATATATTTGCATCTCCCCACAACTACCAGTTACAGACTTTTTGCACAAGGACATATCACAAGCTAGCATGGAAAGTGGATGCTGTCTCATTCAGTTGGAGGAACCTCTCTGGGTATGCCTTTCCACCACTACCTCTTCTACCAAGGATGTTATTAAAAATAAAACAGGACAAACCAAAGCTGATCTTGCTAGCCCCAAATTGGCCTCGACAATTTTGGTACTCAACACTGATAAATCTATCCCAGGAACCTCCTTGGATTCTACCTCAGATTCCAAATCTTTTGTCTCGACATCAGGGCCAGGTCCTGCACTCTCATATCAAAACTCTCAGCCTGGCGTATTCAGGGTCTATAATTAATCCTACCCTTTCCAAACAGGTTATGGATGTCATCTTAGAAGCCAGAAGGCCTAGCACTAGGAAATCTTATGCAGGTAAATGAAGAGATTTTGCACCTGGATGCATGCTCAGGAATCAGATCCTCACATTCCAAATACCTAACAGATATGTTGCATGAGGGTTTATCTTTTTCCTCCATAAAAATACATGCCTCAGCTATCTATGCACATTATAATACAGATCCTCCATTTTTTTCTCATCCACTTCTGAAACAATTTCTCAGAGGAGCAAAGAATTTAAGGCCCCCTAGGACTCCACCCATTCCTGCCTGGGACCGCATTTATGTCCTGGAAAAACTTGAGCCTGCTGCCACATCTGATATAAAGTACTTATCATGGAAGACTGTTATCCTACTGGCTTTAACTTCAGCCAGGAGAGTCTCGGAGTTACAAGCGCTCATGGCTGTGGAATCTTACATTATTTTTCATCAAGACAGGGTTTCTTTGAGGACTAACCCTACTTTCATGCCTAAAGTGGTTTCTAAAGTGGCTTTAAACCAAACTATTCACCTGCCAATGTTTTTCCCTAATCCACAAAATAAGGGGGAGAGGATCTTGCATTCTTTGGACGTACACAGGCAGATTCGCTTTTACCTGGACAGAACCAAGGATGTCAGGAAAACAGAACAACTGTTTGTTTCTTATGCAGCAAATTCCCAAGGCAAAGCTATTTCAAAACAGACCATTTCTAAATGGATTGCTCATGGAATCAGATTTTGTTACTCTCATCATGGAAAGCAAATCACAGGAAAAATTAGGACTCACTCTACCAGAGCTGCTGCTACTTCAGCTGCCTTTATAAGGGGAGTCCCTACCAAAGATATTTTGGAAGCTGCAACTTGGAGTTCAGTGCATACTTTCTCTAAGCACTATAAACTCCCTCTTTATTCTAAGCCTAGGGCAGGCTTTGCTTCTGCAGTCTTGCAAGGCCTTCTAGCCGCCCCTTCTACTCTATAACCACCACCCTTTATCTCAGCTTTGGGATTCAACCCTAAAGTGATGACTGCAACAGTGAAACATGATGAACATAGTACAGTTGTGTACACTTACCATGAATGTAGATGATCGAGTGTCTTCACTGTTGCAGTCTGGGTTACCCACCCTCCTGTCCCCTCTTATACCTTTATTGGTGTGGTTCCCTGCTTCACCATTCTTCTGAGGTGCATTTGCTACAGGGTATGGGGTTTGTTGTATGTTACATTTTTGTTTTACTTTTAGCCTTTACTTTTGGGCACCTGACATCTGGGGCAAGAAAAACTGGTGAACATGGTGTCGGCTGGGAGCTTTGTACCCCTGACGCACTGACGTCAGGGAGGGTGAGTACACAGCCGACGCCGGACCCAGACTTTGGGATTCTGGCCGACCGAGGGCTGCCTGCCGGCAGGAAGAACCCTGAAGTGATGACTGCAACAGTGAAGACACTCAAACATCTACATTTATGGTAAGTGTACACAACTGTACTTTCTCAACCATTAATGGACAAATATTTTAACATGAGTAATGAAACTGCCTTTCTCAAAGATATTTCGCAAGGTAGAGAATTGAGAGTTAGAAAACTGGGGGGGTGGAGTGGTGTTAATGTGCAGAGAAGACTGCAGTAATAGAATGATGACATTACTTTTGTCTGATACAGATTTAGAGGTGTCTAGGAATGACATTTTCATTACTTTTGCTAAAATTGATGCAGTACTATTTGATATGCTCATATAGGGTCAGCTTAATCAGTGGGAGTACGAATTTTTATTAAATGACAAGCTGGTTATAGCCAGTATATTTGGCATCCCTAAGATATATTAAACATTTCTGGACCCCCTCCCCCCTCAGACCCATTGTTGATGCAAAAAGATCAAAAACACACTACACTGTAAATATATCGACCATCTTGTGAAAGAATCTGTTGACACCATTTCACAACTATGTAGGGATTCATGGCATTTCTTAGAAAAAATTAACACTTTAAGTTTTGATGAGAACTGTATTTTTGTTACAATAGATATTAATAACCTTTACTCTGTCACCCCCCACCAAATAGGGTTAACCTGGTTTGGGGATGTCTTGGTAGACCTTCAAAAGAAGGATTTTGATAATATCAGCACCAACACTACATTAATGGAGCTAGTGTCAATGAATATTTTTTTTATTTTTTGAAGATCATTATTTTAAATAAGTCACTGGGGTGGCTATGGGGGCTGCTTGTGCCCACTTGTTTTGCGAACCTGGTTATGGCCCAGTGGGAGAGGGAATATATTTTTAATAGTGTTTTTTGACAGTGTTGGTTTTTTTTACACATTGTTTTGATGACATTTTTATTTTATGGACTGACTGAAGAGAGATTGGTCGAATTTTTCAACTATATTAATAGTACAGTACCATTTTTAAAATTTTCATGGGCTTTTAATAAGGATAAAATTTACTTCTTAGATGTGGAAATAACTAAGCTTTTATAGTACAGGGCTTTTTTTGTTAATATCTAGTGAAAGCTCACTTTTTCTAATACTTATCTGCATTTCATGAGTTGGCATCTTTTACATCAGAAGAAGCATGTGGTTAAGGGCCATCTCGTGAGAATGGCAAGGATGATTACAGATACCCAAGTTTTCCTTAAATAATGTGATAATGTTCTGGATATGTTTATTAGGAGAGACTATTCTAAGGCATTTTTATAAAAAAAATGAAGGCAGAAGTTATTACAAAAAGGCTGTTTTTTATAAACCCATTCTGGAAGTTAATAATGTACCTGTTGACACCCATAAAGATAATGTTTGGGGGGGGGGTCGCACCTTTAGCGAAACTTTGAGAATGCAGGACATTAATCAGCTTAAGTTAGTTATCACTACATATAACTTAGATAGTCAGGCCATTTTCATTTGTCTTAAAAAGGATTGGATAATTTTCTCTTTTGTTCAAGAATTAAATGAAGAAATAGAGGAGAGATCCCATATTGTTTATAAAAAGGTTACACCCTTCAAAAAAGTGTTAGAACGTGATCTGACTATTAGTAATAGCTAAAAAAAGGTCTGGTCAAATGTGGTTGGTATTCTCAATGCCCAAGTATTTTAATAGGAGACCAGGTCAAAGTTAGAAGTGGTACATATAGTATTAATGGGCACTTCTCTTGCAAGTAGAAACAAGTTGTATGTATTGCATATTGTAACACATGCCCAGCTTTTTATATGGGCAAAAAGTCTAGGAAAATAAGAGAGAGAATTTATGAACATCTGTTAAATATTAGGAAATGTAAGAACTCTAATGCCCTATATAGACACATTGCAGAATTTCCTTTGCATTCTTTCAAATTTACCATCATTGAACAGATAATGAGTGATCCAAGGAGTTATATTGTTAACATTTGGACAAAAAAGAACTAAAGTGGCAACTATTGTTGAATGCTACATGTTCCTCATTGGGTTATAAATGATGCTTGTCCTCTCAGTGCCCCTTTAAAAGTTCTGGGATTATTTAGTATTCATGGACCTTTAAAGAGTTGACATTGTTTTATTGGTTGGTTTTAACAAAGAAGTTTAAGCGGTAGGTGGTTTTACCAATTTATATGATGCATGAAATACTGCTTTAGTAGTAACAATAAACAGTTCTTACTTTCTTACTTTTACCTGGTGCTGCTGTTCTTTTGGCTGATACCATATGGGATTGTATGAATTATATTAGTTTGTGGTTATCCTAAGTATTGCTTTCCATTTAACACTCTTAACAGGCTTCCCTGTTTTAGGGAGTAATTTTAATGTTGTGTTAGGCAGATTTATAGACGATTTGCCATCCAACAAGGTTGGACTGTCTAAGAATAAGTGTAATGTTAGATTATAATTTTTTGGCACTGTAAAGTTTTACCTTGAGATCAGTGATATCTCATGCTGTAGGAAATTAAGTAATACATTCTCACCTTCCATACCATAGTATGGTCAAGCTTAAAATTATACAGCTCTCATTTAGCTCAAACCATTAATATGGGGCAAGATTCTTTGTTATTAAGATATATAATGAATAATGATGTGGATAACAGACTACTGGACACACACTAGACGGCAATCAGTGTATATATTTTTATGTGAGGATAATTCTTTAAACTAAAACTTTGGTAATATGTTATGTGGATTTCAAAGGGGTCTGTGTGAACAAAGACATATACTGTTAGGGGAATTAAGTAGGAAAATTTTTGTCATAGAGCAAAAGTATAAAAGAAAAGGGGTAGTATTTGAAAGATGTTTAGTCGAAGCATCTGATAGGTAAGGGAGTTTATGGAGGGAATTTGGTGTTTGTGATTAATGTCTCTCCGGGAAAAGTAGAATTAATTACACCCTTTTTCTTTAGGCTAAGGACATTCTGTTATAGAAGTTAATTTCAATTAGACTGGTAAATAATTAGAGGGAAGTAATTGTAACTGTGTAGCAAAATTCAGAAGAGAGTATTGTTGGAGAACCATATTTTCCATCTCTTATGTAATGCACTTATTAATTATTAAAGAAAACATTACCATAGGTGTTTTTTCACTGTAGACTGTCTTTTAAGTATTGTGAGTAATTAGGTCACTATCCTATTTCTACCCATTTTTTATCATTGTCTGTATGTTTTTGAAGCAACCTTATCTGTTTATAGATAGACATTGTTAACTCTGCTGTGATAGCTCAATCTTTTTATGCTCAGCATTCCTGTAATTATTCGGTATTTTGTCTTGCATGCTTTGAAGGTGAGTCCAGAGCTGGTCCACTGTGTTCTACACCAGTGAACAGATATATAAATTATCAAACCAGAGTATGACTGAGGAATACCAGTAGTCATTTAGTAACTTCCAAAATCCCACTGGGACATATATGTTATCATGTAGAAGCATCTACTGGTGGTTTGAGCTTGGCTAAAATAATAAACATTTCACACCCCAAATTGGGACCAAATTAAGATGGCTTTTCTCTGTGCCAGAAGCTTCAGCAAGAGACGGCAGTATCTCTTGGACCTCTTGAACCGCCTGCATCCAGACCACGCCCATGTTTGTGTAATTACTTAGACTTGGTTTAAATGTAAAGAAGGTACTCCCTTCATACCTGGATACAGAAGTCATTGAAGGCCAGATGGTCCTCAACAAGGCAAACTGCTTACTTTTGGACTTCTAAAGGACATCTTTTGGGACTTTCTGATTACAATGCTGAATTATGAAAAGTACTAGAGAAACTCCTTATTTCCAAAAAATCCATTATTATGGGGTATTTTAAGTACTCCTCAATTAACTGAAGCATCTATACTGCCAACATAGGGTATGCCCACAGATTCTTAGGCTTAATAAAAATTCCCTTGGACATTTACTTGATAAACTCTCTAGTGTGTACAGTAGTCTACATGTGCTTTTTTTAAATATAGCTTCTACATGCACTGTTCCCTTGATCTGTCTCTTCTCAGTTACACCTGATAACAAACATGTTTCATTTTGAAAATTTCCATAGTCTGTGGAAAAATGTCTCAGAGTTTAAGGATTTCAAATGGGCCAACTGTAAAATTTTAAGGTACTACTCCAATTAGGGTAGTCTGCACCATTACTCAATGAAACCAATGAGACGGTTCATCTGATAAGACATTCTTTACTGCATACGAAGTAGACATCTAGTATAGCAATGAAAGATATACACAAATAACAAAGCCGTACTTCAGCTTACGGCATCAGATCTGTAAGAATCAGTCTCTCATACAAAAGAAAAAGTCCCAATCTTTATAGTGTTTTTTCTGCCTGTCTCAGTAGTTTTTTAATGAATAATGAGTCTTTCCTTTGAAACTGGTTTGCTAACAGTTTGTTTTCCATATCTCAAACATTCTAATCCTGAAGAATAACTCCTCGGCCTTGCTCTTATCTTGCACGTCCTGTTGACGAAACAGCTACATACAAGAGTTCATCGTGACCTGTTGTAGATAGAAAATTTCACAAACGGCATTGTTTATAAAAGATAAAATATTTTACTTCTGACTTCTAATAACATTGAATGCCAAGCTATATGCTTTTGCCAAGAGTTTAAACTAAGTGCACTCTGTACTACACTGAAAAGCAGAATATTTATTTTATATTTTCAGAAAAATCCACTGAAAGCCATTTTTAACCTGTTAATTACTGAAAACAGAATATTTCAATTCTCACACCAACTGCATACAGTTCTATAATGACATCTCAGATTTCCCTCTGTCAGTACCAGCTTTAACACTGACATAGCAGTAAGCTACACAAAGGAGTTCTATGCTCAGTGCTCATTTAGATAAATGCATTGGGTGTGAATTCCAAAACTGATCAAAATGAAATTTTAAAACAAACCTTCATAGTGGTTCACCAGCATAAAATTTAAGAGAGAGAAATACTCCCTCAAATTATTCAGCAGAGCCATTAGTCCTCATGACAAGAATAGTATAAAAATATTGCTGTGGAATTGAATAAAAAAATATTAGGACTAGTAAAACAACCCACAAACTTAAGTTAGCTACGAAAGCTAGGGATAATTAGAAATTCTTCTTTAAGCTACATTATAAAGCTAATTGATAATAGTTTTTCAATCTTACTCACAAACACTGGCTAATCTACAATGTATGTACTGTACCTGTGTACTATGTATGTATTCTACCTACGTTCCAAAGTTCAGCCGTACACCACAAATCTATTACTTACCTTTATTTTTAAACTTAATATTTTTTGATTGTTCTCTCCACTGTAACTGTTTGTGCCGCATACCACTGCAAAAACATGTCTCTTGTAATTTGTGTGTATACTGATCATGTCTAAATAACTAAATGTGTCTGTAATTTTTCTTTGTGGAGCTTTTCTCCCCAGGCCTCTGCTGAAAAAGGGCCTTTTCTGCTCAGTCAGACACCCCCGGTTAACAAATGTAAAATAAATAAATAAAGAGCAATACCCAACAATGTTCAAAACTTATTCTGAATGGCACCACTAGCTCCAATTTTATTTTATTTATTTGTTTTTTGTTAACTGGGCTAGTCCACTGTGCTGGTGGCCCATTTTCAGTGGAGACCTGAGGAGAAGATCTCCAACAACAAAAAAGCAGAGGCACAGCAAAATGATAGGCATAGTTTTTATTCAAACTAAAGGGGTGGCGAAAGCCACATAACTATGGGCTAGGCTTATAAATGCCCTTGGGCAGATAGCCTAGTATGAACCTATGAACCTATGAATAGCAAAGTTTGCATTACAAGTAATATGAATTTGTATACATAACTACATGCATTCATGCTATAAATGAATATGAGTACATAGCAAACATACATTCATGCGGTAGTGGAAAAATTAACAAAGCAAAAAATTCAGCTAAAAAGTAGAAGAGGTGGAGACCTGTAGTAAAAATGAAGATGTACAAGTAGGGCATCAGAAAAAAGCTTTTAAACATCTTTAATAACTAAACTGAGTTGGTAGAGAGGGGAAAAAAGAACTAATAAAAAAGAAGGGTTGAAGTTAAGGGGTGGGGAGGAAAGTTTAGGAGAGTCAGGAGAGTGAAAGAAAGCTGGATACAAGAAGAGTGAGGGGGCTGGGAAGTATAGTAGGCAAGGAAGTAGGGTTTCCACCTTTTCATATGGCCAAAGTGGGACATTTTCAGGACAAACATCAGATTTTACAGGCCGACACATACCCAGAGTCAGTACAAAGGATATAACTTAACTTTTTTGCTTAAATAAGAGCTTATTCTTGTAGCATTTTAGTTGCTTATTCTGTTTCTTATAACATTTAGGTATTTTAGATACAGAATAACTGTTTTATGCAACTATTACATAAGATATAGGAAATAATTTTATCCTAAAATCTCAGGACATTTGCCATTTTTTAAATTTTTTGTCAGGACACAACTGCCCAAAGAGGGACTATCCCTCGCAAAGTGGGACAGGTGGTAACCCTATAAGGAAGAGAAAGACGAGCTTTAAGTATAGTATATCTCAGGAGCTGAGCTGAGGGACTACAGTGCTAGTATTTATGAAAGTTAGATTAAAATAAGGAGAGAAAAAAATGTTATGGTCTAAAAACTGGTGAGTATGTGTTAGGTCAGGTGGTGATAGGTGCAGGAGGGAGAGTTAGCAAGGTAGTTCTTCAGTTCTGTTTTAAAATGAAGTGAGGATTGAATAGAACTAATTGGTTGGGAGTTTGTTCCAGGTTTGAGATATAGAGCATTTATAAAGTAATCTGCCTATTGTTTTGTTAGGCCTGTAGGTGTAAAGTAGCAGTTGGTCAGCACTGCAGACGTATTGTGAGGTTTGTGTAGGGATAGGAGGGTGGACAGGGAGGGGCAGTTGGCAGGTTTGTACAGTAGGGAATGTATCGTCAGTAGCTGAGAAAGTTGGAGTAGTTGATGGAATTCAGGCCATTGTAGTTGGTTAAGGGCAAGGCAGTGATGGGATTTTTAAGGGAAATTACAGACAAATCTGGCTATCTGGTTGTAGGTTTGTTCAAGTTTGGTTAAAAGATTTGCTTGCTTGGGGTGGGTAAATATAGGGGAAGCTTAGAGTTGGCGGGGAGGAGGTAAGCTTGATCTAGTGAAGTCCCTGAAGTAATGGATAAGAATTCTTTCTTTCTGTACAGTAAACTGAGTTTTTGAAAGATTGTTGGATATGATGGTCTAATTTCAGTTGATTGTCAATTGTGATTCCTAGAAGTTTGGTATGAGAGTCAGCACAAATTATGCTGTTGCCTAGGGAACAGAGACTGAAGTAAGTTTTAAGGTTGGACATAGATTTTAGAGGAAAAGGAAGATGCTTAGTTTTTGGATTAAGGATAAGTTGGCTATTGATTAACCAGTGTTCAGTGGTGTTAAAAGACGTCTGGGTGAGGGAGTGAAGTTGGGTTGTCAGAGAGGGTCATAGGGTTGTCAGAGAGGGTCATAAGAGTAGAATCATCAGCATACTGAATTAGAGAAGAGCTGCAACAGGCGGAGCGGAGATTTTTAGTAAAATTAGTAAAAATATTAAAGAGAAGGGAGCCTAGAATGGATCCTTGGGGTACACCTGTTTGGATATATAAAGGGTGAGCAGGGGGTCTGTATCTAACAGATTGTTGTCTGTTAAGATAACTACAGAACCAGGGGGTAGTTGATGCAGATAGGTTGAGTTAATTTAGTTTAGTAAGAAGCTTAGGATAGAAGACAGTGTGGAATGCCTTTTAGATCTCAAGGAATAGGCATGACACAAGTTTATTATGTCTTGTCTCTACTGTAGTCTGGGTGAAGGATAGAAGGGTTGTGGATGTGTTATGCTGGGGCCTAAATCTGTGTTGAGAGGAGGGGTGAGGAGATTTTCCTGGAGTAGATATTTAAGAAGTTGCCTGTAAATACATTTCTCTAGAATTTTTGAGAGAGGGGAGAGGAAGGCTATTGGTTGGAAATTGGAATGGTCAGTGGAGTTACCTCCTTTGTGAAGTGGAATTGTATAAAAGGATTTCCAAATTTCAGGGACTGAGGATTCTTTAATAGAATGGTTAATAGGGACTGAGTCAAGATATGAGAAATTGGAGGGTAGAGAAGGACAGTAAGGTTTAAGTTTCTGCAAAAGGGATTTTATATAAGCAGTGGAAACAGATTTCGAGGAGAAGGATGAGTTGGAGGAAGGTGGTGGAGAGGATGGGGTTTGTGATTAGTTGTCAGGTGGAGTTAGTTTGCCGATAGAGTCTGTGAAGTAGTTGTTTAGTAGGGTGGCAGTTTCTGTAGGTGATTTATAGGGGAAAGGGTTTGTGGTAGAATGATTCCCTGGATGGAGAATATTGTTCATGGTAGACCGAATTTTTTTGGGATTTGAGTAGATTGAGCTTCTTTATAGAATTTTTTTCTTGTCTCTGATAATACGTTTTTTTACCAAGGTTTCTTAATTCTTTGAATTTAAGGAGGAGAGAAGACGATTTTGATTTTGACCATTGTTTCCAAGTAGTGTCTCTAAGTTTTCTGGTAGAAGGAGTGTGTTTAGAGTGCCAGGGTGCAGGATTATATTTGATCCTAATTTTCCTGATGGGTGCTAGGGTGTTTAGTATGTTAAGGAAAATATTGTTAAACTTAAAAACAGTATCATTTAGAGGAAGGTTAAACAGGTGAGACCAATTGAAAAGAGAGAGTTGGTTGTTGAAAGTTTCTGTGTTGAAATTGGTTAGGTTGCAGCAGTCTCTATAAATGTGGGTTTTTCAGGTTTGACAAGGTGCTCTTAGTATTGAGAAGGGGAGGTGATTGCTTAAGGACTCTGGGATTATGGTACTCATTGGGGTTGAAAGTTAAGATCCAATCAAGAATAGAGCTGGAGTTTTTATTGATGCAGGTGGAAGTAGAAATATGTTTACTTAAACCAAAAAGGTTTATACTAAGGTTAAGAGAGTGTGTGTGTAGGGAGGGAGTTTATTCCAATCAATATGGACGTCACCTAGTAAGATTGTCTCATAGGGTAGATGCTGGGAGATCCAGGTTAAAATAAATTCAAGAAATGGAAAATTGTTACCAGGGTATGTAAAGATAGATGTTATTGCAAATTTCTTGTATGGGTTAAAGCAACAGTTGAGAAAGATAAGTTCTGCAAGGGAGAAGTCAGGGAGGGGGAGGGGGAGAGATTAAGCTGTTCTGAGTAATGATAGCAACACTGCCCCCTTTTTTTTAGAAAGTCTGTCTTGCCAGAATATGTTATAGCCAGGGGGTATAATTTCTGAGTTTGTGATAAGAGGTTTGATCAGTGATGAAAAAAAAAAGGTCCTTCACGCTAAGTAAAGACCAAAAAAAAAAAAAAAATCAGGCAGTTCCGCGTTTAACACAAGTAGCTCCGTGTTTGGCGATTTTTGATTGACCCAGATTAAACAGATGTAGCTCCATTTTGGGATTTTTTTTGACTGGCTAGCATGCCAGCATATGGGCCAGTTAAAAAAAAAAAAAAACAAAGTGGGGGCTGTTTCGCCTGGATTTTGACCAGCAGTGTGGGACTCAGGATTGGGCTGCTGATCTCAGGACAGTCTCACTCAATAGGGGCGTCTGTTAACCCTGGGTTTGAGCCAGGTTTCTGAGAGAGTAAGATGTGGTGGGAGTGGTGGACTTCCCAGGTGTGTAATTCTGTGATTTTGCTTGGGAGACTTTGTAGGTTTATGGAGTAGATAGACAGGTGTTTTGTTGGAGAAAGAGGATGGACCAGGATTTGGGTGGATATCCCCATCTAGTAGGAGTGTTACTGGAAGTAAATTAGGTTTAGAGAAGTAGAAGTAGTTTGTAGTGGGTTTGAACTTAAGTTTATGGGATGAGAAGCAAGCTTGAGATCTTTTAGTTTGTGATAATGGATTTAGGAGGTATTGTAGAGTGAGAGTGAAATGGGGAAGTGCAGGGTTTTATAATAATAATAGGAGGATGGTTCTTGTGTAAGAGTGGTAGTGGAGGGTATAATAGGTTAGAGTGATAAGATGATAACCTAGATAGGAAGAAGAGAAGGGGAGTTCAGAGGAAATACACTAGCATACTGTTATTTTTATTTGGGTGTATTATTGATATGAGGAGAGTGGGGTTATTGAATGTATGGAGGATTTTGTAAGAGAGTAAAGGTGTAAGGAGGAAGCAGTAGGTAGAGGAGGGAGAAAGAGTAAGTTATGAAAAAAAGGTGTATTGCCAATATGCTAACTTGCTATGCTTTTAAACAGGGATATGAATGTAATGGTGAATTTCTACACTTTATCATGTTTTTTCAACTACTTTTTGTGTGTTTTTAATAAAGATTAGACTTGAACCAGCTTGTGCTTCCCTACTTTCATTAGTGGATTCAAACTTTGGAAGATTTTAAAGAAGGTATTTCTTCCACCTGTTATTAGGGTAGATATTCACAGTATGTTTTTTATTATGTGCCCGAACTTTAGGGAATCTTAGATCTTCCATATAGAGAGAACTTTCTTTATTATTTGAATAATAATAATAATAATATAAATATACATGACTCCATGATGGATGGGTGGGGGAAATGGAATGGGGAGACCCTCACTAACCTGCTCATTCCTGTGCAGTTTATTGTTTGTAATGTCTGTTCGATCAAGGGCAAACTGGTTTACTGGGTGCAATGGATTAAGCTCGTTATTGATTTTTTTATACATTTCTGGAATTTTACAAGAGACTAGGCCCCAAAGAATCTAAATTGTGTGCGACTGCAGCTGGTTTTGTCCCTTTGTTCTGGCATTGTGTGCAAATGTTTATATTTTGGTTGGTACACATCGGGCTGGCAACTCAGCACCATAAAATATCTACTGCCAATCATTAGCGGACCGGAGTTCCGCTGTGGTGACTCCTAACCGGGAAAAGCCGAAAAAACCAGCAACAACAACTGAAGAACAGCAACTAGCTTTATTCTTGCTTTAAGTCAGATGTTTTTAAAGTAGATAAAATGTCCAACAATACTTTGAAGCTGATTTGTTTAAAGTTGGATGTGTGAATAACCCCACTGTTTGTATGGATCTTCAGTTAAGATGTGAAGTAACTGTTCACCACAACAAGGAGCATTACTTTTAAGGAACTACAGTAATGTTACAATACAGCCTGTCTTGTTAATATTGATGAAACTGTTGCATCACTGGCAGGTGTCCTCTGTTCATCTTAGAAAAAAACATTTTATGACTCCTGATTTGTGCTGGAGTTGTGAGGTCACTGAGGTGAAGGCATTTTTTTTTTGCATATGATTTGAATATGTTCTGAATAGTCATTTAAATGGGATATTCTGAATGTCCAAATAAATTTCCACCTAACTCTGATGTTGCATTTTTTCTTTTAGGTTTATAGTCAGGTCCTTATTCAGCATCAGTAATTTCATTGCTATTCAGTAGTAGTCTCTTTTCATGCTGCCATTTTTCAAAATTTGGAAGAAGATTCCTCAGGATTGCAACTGTTATTTTCAAGGTGTTTGGAAACATGGATTTACAACAAGATCTATATCAAGTTATGGAATAACTGTTGCTCAGTTTAGATGCATTATTTACTTCACTCAGTATAAACAATGATATAGCATGCTATGTGCTTTTCTGTAAGGGAAGGCTAATCGAAATGTAGGTTGTCTTGATTTGCTGGACAGCATTATATGCTATCAATGTAATATTTCAGTTTCCAGTTGGTAAAAAAAAAGAAGAGATGTTGTGTAGACATCACTCAGTGTGGAACAGCATCTGCTGGAATACTTGAAATTGGATAGTTCTTCAGCAAGATGGGTTAAAGAGCAAGAACAGAGCTATCAAAAATGTGCAGCCTCCCCTATCAGCTCATTACTTGGACTTCAGTGTCTGGCTTTATTAGAAACTGCCCTTTCCCTTCGAAATTCTGAGAAAGTGTATGATAGACATTGATGTCTGGTTGTAAGCCAAACACTAGCTGCGATTAAAATGTTAAATGGGATTGCATTTCCATTTGAATTTCATATGGATATGATTCAGCAAATTCAGTTGCTATTCAAAACTTTTGGGACATTTGAAGGTGTTTTCTGACTTGGACTTTGCTTCTATTTGGTTATGTTCCTTTTCTTTTGAAGTCTGATTGAAGACTTTCATGTGGTAAAGTAACCAGTTGCTTGTGTATTGATTAGGAATTTCAGTCTACCTCTTCTGTAGACCAAAAGTTCATATTCTGGAAACCACTCTTCCAAGTTTCAGTCACATCTGTTGGCAGAATTTCAGAGCTGTAAGTTTTCATGTGAAAGAATCTTAGTATTCACACAAACACATTTTGCTTTGGGTCCAGTCCCAGGTTCCCATTAACTAGTGCAGTCTTCTGCCAGTCTTTTTCTTCTTGGCTTAGAATGTAGGGAAGGGAAGAAGCTGTATAATTTATCACAGTATCCCCCACAGTTGGCCAACTCTTGGTCACCAGTAACTACGTACACCTTGTCTAAATAGCTAGATAGCTATTTTTATTACCTTGTGGGCATCTGGCCTTTTTCAAATGTTAATTATAGAGTTTGTCTCTTCTAGTAACTTTAAGCATAAATCCACAACTAACATTTGTGCTGTAGCTGTGGAATTGAGTTTTCATTCCTTTACCAGACAGTAGTGTGAATCTTCACTTGAGGTGCTGTAAAGCTTTTTTTGCTGTAGCTGTATTTTGGGCATTTGAATTCTGAAAACTTCTTATACCTTTTGATTTTCTCATGTGAGTTTTTTCTACTGCCTGGAAATATTCCCCATAGGTTAGTCCAGAAGTCTATTAGAGTAAAATAGTTCTAAAATATGAAAAACCACAACCCAACGAAAGAAGCCAAATAATAAACCACGAACTGCAGACCAATTCCACTAAAATGCCTGCAGAATTTCGAAAATGACTCTTCTTTCTAGAGAGAAGATCGCTATTGTGTGGAAGTATATTGAACTTTTGTAACATTTTTTATAATAAATTCTACTAGCACTTTAGTGGAATTGGTCTGCAGTTCGTGGTTTATTATTTAGTTCTAAAATATATTATCGGGCGTCCGCGGTGGTGCAGCGGTTAGTGTTGCCTCACAGCAAGAGGTTCTCCGGTTCGATCCTCTGCTGGGGTGCCTTCTGTGCGGAGTCTGCATGTCCTCCCTGTGGTCACGTGGGTTTCCTCCGGGTGCTCCGGTTTCCTCCCACATCCCAAAGACATGCTGTAGGTGGATCGGACACTCCAAATTGGCCTTAGGTGTGTGTGTGTGTGTGTGTGTGTGTGCCTTCTGTGGAAGGTTGGGCGCCAGGCTGGCAACTCGACACTGTAAAACTCCACTGCCAATCATGAGCGGGCAGTTGATCCGCTGTGGCAACTCCTAACCGGGAAAAGCCGAAAGAAGAAGAAGTAGTTCTAAAATATATTATCAACATATCTGAACATTGTCAAGAGAGAGAGAGACCTCTGAAATGTGCCCTTTATTTATTAGCTCTCCATCACTTGTCTTGTATGTGCTAAGTGACTTCACATTACTGTATATAGTTACCAGTATGGGCCTTAACTTTGAAAAAATTTTCTGATCTTAGAAACCATTCAATTTTTTTTTTTATTTGTTTCTCTTTTTGTCCTGTAGGAAATCTTTTCCTTTAACTTGATATCAAACGTTTTACTTTGGCAGTGAGCATGCCACCAACTCTGGTGGATGAACACCAGCCAGAATCAAAAGGAAATGGTGATACCATCAGCTGGAGTCACTCAGGAAGTTTGTGTTGTGCGAAATGTGTACATTACAGAAATAATGAGCAATGGATTTTTTTTTTCTGTTCCATATTTCTATAGCAGCTAAGTGATGATGTTCTTTGTGTTTCACTGTTGCAGTCATCACTTGTGGGTTATCTCTGCTGGGTAGCCCTTGGCCAGCCTGAAAACCAGAGTAAAGGATTTCCCTCCTGCATCGGCTGTTCAGAGACTGCGGCTGATTTCAGGTCGTCAGGGCTATAAAGGGTGACAGTCAACACCATTACATCAGACTTTCTTGGCATGGAGCCAGAAGCAGGTTTACGAGTGCGTCGGCCGGCCATTGCCAGAGTGAGGAAAACCGTCCAAAGCTAAGTACCCCGTAATTTTCTTCCTTTTAATCGATGTCAAAGAAAGTCAATAATTGTCTCAGTTGTGAAAAGCAGACCCGCACCGAGACTTCCATTCTTCCTGCATCACTTGTTTAAGCCCAGACCACAACATCCCCAGGTGTCAGTTCTGTGCCCTGTTTAATGCTAAAACCATACGAAGAAGAGCTGAAATTGTAGCTAGGCATTTTAGTGAGTCTTTTCCTCAAAGCGATATGGCGTTGGTCTCTCAACTGGCTACTGACTTAGCTAGAAAAATGAAAACGATGATGATAGGCCTCTTAAAGTTAGGCCCTCTGACAACTCAGGTCAAAAGTCTGGTATTTTTCAACACAGTGCTACAGCTGAACTCAGTAAGGCACCTTTGCAACCCCTGATGCCAGCCGAGGAACTGTTGCAGACCTCTACCGAGACCCGTTCGGAGTCTGCTACGCTGCCGGATCCACCTCCCTCTGCTGGTTTGTCGCCTCTTCCTCTCACAGTCGGGTCCAGAGCCGCTTTGCAGGCACCGGCTTCCACTGACACTCCACTGCCTACTGAAGCCAGACTCAGACCGAAAACGTCGCCGGTTAAACTCATTGTTTCACCCGTACAGGCCTAAGCCTAAGACTACTCCCAGGAAGGTCCCTCCCCAAGGACCCAGCCACTGACCTACACCTAGCCAGCCTGCTCCTCAGTCACAGCAACTGCCCAGAATTGCAGAAGACTTAATGACTCTTATTAGGGGAAGCCAACCCCATCCTCCCACCCCAGCCAAAAAAAAAAAAGGGGACGCCTCCTCTGAGGCCCTCTCTGACCAGGAATCAGAAGAATATGTCCTTGAGGAGTCAGACATAAAAGACCAGCTCTTAGCAGCATTTGAGGACTCTGATGCTGATTCCATCTGACCCCCCCCCCCCCCGAGGACCTTTTTTTTGGGGAAACTTAAATTCCCTCAGAGAACACTTTCAATGGGGGGACCAAGATTATCCTCTGTATAAGAAGAGACTGAGAGAATTCCTTGACCTGCCCCTGCATAAACCTCTGGCCATTCTACATATCCTGGATGTAGGGGGATGTTTTTCTAGAATCTGCCCTTTCTCCAGATTCTCTCCACCCAGCACCCAGAAAACCCAGGCAGATATTACAGGGTGGAAGACACCCACAAATATTTTTTTTCAAGAACCCTACTGCAGACCCTGAAGTCATTACTCAAGGTCCTAAGGGATCTAGGGCAAGCTTATCTAGAAATCCCATTCCAGCTGACAAAGAAAGCAGAGATTTAGACAAAATGGGAAAAAAGGTGTACACTTATATTCAAATTCCAGCAAAATGTCCTTGAACTGATGAAACAGAAGTTATCTTCTATTCCTGACAACAGTACTACCAGAGAATTAACAGATCTCATACAGTCCAACTCTTAGGTAGCCAAACACTCCTTGCACTGTAATTTTGTTGCCTTAGAAGCCTCTACCAGGGCTGCAGTCACAGGCTCCATCATCAGAAGGTACACCTAGTTAAGGGAGCAGCCTTTGCCTGACCAGGTAAAATCCAAACTGCTAGACCCCCCCCTTAGATAAAGACCAATTGTTTATGCCTAAAGCGGAGGAGGTAATTAAAAAAATGGAGGACAAAGCAAAGTCCATGCAAACTGTCAAGGACTTCTTACAGGTGCAACCTCCCAGGTTCAGTGGAAACCTCCCCACTAAACACTGGCCCTTTCTGTCTCAGACAAAACCAGTACAGAGAAAGGGACACAGAGACAGAACCCGTATACACCATTCCCATAGCCAGCAGAGACCCAGGCAGTAGTCCTCTGCTGCTCATAGCAAGGGAGTTTTAAACCAACTTCCTTCTCCAGGGACTCTCAGTGAGTCTCTCCCATCCCCTCTGCCCCTCAGGTCACCCAACAGGCTAGGAGGAAGACTTTCCCTCTTCCTAGAAAACTGTCAGGCCATCAACTCAGATCTATGGGTCCTGAAAATTATTACCAGTAAGTACAGATTCTGTTTCAGAGAGAAACCAAAAAGGTCAGGTTGCCCAGATGTCCCTGCAAATCAGAGGACATAAGCTATTTGTCAGATCAGAAAGCTTCATGCCCAGGGTGCTGTAGAACCTGTACCAAAGGAAAAAACTGGAAACGGATTTTATTCAAGACTGTTCCTGGTTCCCAGAAAAGAGGGCACCTGGCACCCTATCCTAGACCTTTCCACCCCGAATCTGTCCCTCCTGGTTCCAAAATTCAAGATGCTGACTCTACAAAAACTACAACCTATGCTACTGCCATAAGCCTGGCTAGTGACCCTAGATCTGAAGGATGCCTACCTGCATACTCCTGTCAGACAGTCTTGCAGGAGTTACCTAAGGTTCAGAGCAGGGTCCCAACACTTTCAGTTCTCTGCTCTGCCCTTTGGCTTATCCACTTCTGCCAGAGTCTTTACCAAGTGCCTGGCTCCAGTCATTGCATTTAGCAGACAGAAGGGCATACACATTTATCCCTATCTCGATGCCTGCCTTATACAGGCAGAGACCATGGAAAAACTCCTACAGGACCTCTCCTTTGTGCAAACCCTACTAACCTCTCTGGGATTCACCATCAGCTGGGAAAAGCCCATCTACAGCCCACATTAAGGATTACCTTCCTGGCCACCCTTCTAGATACCTCACCTCAAATGGCCTTCCTCCTCCCTCAGAAGCAGGCCTTCCTACTGTTTTACTTCACCCAGCTGGCACACAGAACCCACCTCACTGCCAGAAAAATCCTGCAAGCCCTGGGATACATGGGCTCCTGCATCCTACTGATACCCCTTGACAGGCTACACATGAGAAAATTGCAATGGTACCTAAGGAATCTGTGGGACAAGCACACCCAGTCACTGGAACACCAACTCCCCCTGATTACTTGTCTGGGGAAGGATTTCCTGTGGTGAGCAGAGGCTTGCAACCTGAACAAGGACCTCCCCTTTGTCCTTCAGCCACACAGCCAAACTATTACCACAGACGCCTCAGACATTTCCTGGGGAGCTCACAAAGGAACACTGCAAACTCAGGCTTTTTGGGAACAGGAGGTTCAGGGTCTCCATGTCAACTTGAAAGAAATGCTAGCAGTGCACAGAGCAATTCTAACCTTCCAAGAACATCCGTCACCAGGAGTCCTTTTAATCAAGACTGTCAACAAAACTGTCATGTGGTACATCAACAAGCAAGGGGGCACCCATTCTTACCCCCTCTGTCACTTAGCTATGAAAATTTGGCAGTCAGCTGCAAACCTGGGACTGCATCTGATATCGCAATACCTTCCAGGGATGTGAAACACCCTGGCAGACCAATTAAGCAGACAACTCCTGGATCTCCAAGAGTGGCAGTTGCACAGGAAGACCTTCCTTCAAATCATTCAAAACTGGGGGAAACCAGACATAGACCTTTTTGCAAGCTACCAGAACCGCCAGCTAGCATAATTTTTCTCAGGAGAGTTTCACCCAGAAGCTTGGAGGGTAGATGCCCTCTCCTTTCATTGGGGCAGCCTGTTTGTATACACTTTCCCCCACTGCCTCTGATACTCAGGGTGCTGCTCAAGATCAGAGAGGAAAGGGCAGGGCTGTCCTAATTGCCCCAGACTGGCCAAAGCAGCACAGGTACCCCATACTGCTCAGTCTGAACAGTTACCCTCCCATCCCCCTACCCATACCTTCTCACACAGCAGAGGGGGAAGCTACTGCACCCAGGCCTGGCCACTCTCAAGTTAACCGCATGGTTGATTCCTCAAAGGCAGATAACACTGCAGCCCTCAGCAAGCATTAGACTTTATTAAGGAGGCCAGTAGACCCAGCACCAGAAAATCGTATTCAGCAAAATGACAAAAGTTCACCTGCTGGTGCAGCAGCAGAGGCGCAGACAGCACCAGTGCCGCTTTAACATTGGCTCTGGACTACCTGGCAGAGCTTGTAAAAAAGGGGTTGTCCTACTCCTCTACCAAGACTCATGCTTCAGCTATGTCAGCCTATGTACAGGTGAAGCACCCCTTGTAATCTCAGCACCTATTAAAACAGTTCCATCAGACCACCTAGAAGGCCACCTGCTCCAGCTTGGGATCTTAACTTTGTTTTGGAAAAATAGACTCTACCCCCTTTTGAACCAGCATCCTCAGCAGATCTCAAGTACCTCTCTTGGAAAAACTGCTCTATTGCTAGCCATCACTTCTGCCAGGAAGGGTATCCAAGCTCCAGGCCCTAATGGCCACTGAGCCCTTCATCATTTTCCATGCAGACAGGGTGGCCTAAGGTGGTCTCTGATGTAACCCTCAACCAGACCATTCACCTACCTACTTTCTTCTCAAAGCCTACCAATAAAGGGGAAATAATTCTGCATACCCTGGATGTACACAGACAACTGAGATTTTACCTTGACAGGACCAGATCAGTCAGAAAAGCTGAACAGCTCCTTGGTTAGTTTGCCCCTGTGGCAGAGGGGAAACCCATTGTAAGTAGACCATTTCCAAATGGATCTCTCATTGCATACATTTCTGCTGTGTCTTCCATGGAAAGAGTCCTCCTAAATCCATCAGATCTCACTCCACTAGAGCAGCCTCTACTTCCACGGCCTTCCTGAGAAGGGTTTCTACCAAAGATATCCTGGAGGCTGCTACATGGACATCTATCTATCCACACTTTCGCTAAGCACTTCCAGCTGGCTACATTCTCCAAAACCAGGGCAGGATTTGCATCTACAATCCTGCAGGGCATACTAGCATCCCCATAACCTATATAACATGTCTTCACCCATTTCCTCAGCTTTGGGAATCTTCCCACAAGTGATGACTGCAATAGTGAAACATGAAGAACATAGTGCAGTTGTGAACACTTACCATAAATGTAGATGTTCAAGTGTATTCACTGTTGCAGTCCTGTTTCCCTCCCACCTTCCTCCCTTTTTCTGTATTCTCTTAGGGGCTGCTGACTTTTGGAGGCAAGAATAACTGATGTAATGGCGTTGGCTGTCACCCTTTATAGCCCTTGACAACCTGACGTCATCCACAGTCTCTGAACAGCCGATGCAGGAGCGAAATCCTTTACTCTGGTATTCAGGCTGGCCGAGGACTATTAAGCAAGAATAACCCACGAGTGATGACTGCAACAGTGAATACACTCGAACATCTACATTTATGGTAAGTGTATACAACTGTACTTTCATCATACTGATCTATGCAGTAACTTTAGCTGTATGGGGTTATATCCTGCCAAGGATATAATAGCTGGCCAGCTTCCAAAACTTCAGTGCACCTTCCACACACTGAAATTGTCAGGCAGCTGAGCTGACTAAAAGACAAGGTTGGGCATGAAGGCCTTAAGAGTTTTAGTGCCACCGAAGAGTACGCTCCTCTGAGGCTTTCGAGGATCAACGGTCAGCTTGTGCTTTCCTTTGCTGGGCAGATAGATTCCCTTTGGGAAAATAACTTTCCTTTTTTCTTAATTTTATTGATGTTTTATTACTTTCCTCTTCAGTAAAGTTATTTTAAAGTTTGGAGTGTTGTGTTTTAACTGACTGACTTGAGATTGTAACATACTTTTAAATGGAGCACTTTATTTTTTCTGTCAGTTTAAAAGTAATGTAAAGTAACTGAAAACATTTTTTCCTGCATAGAAATTGTTTTCATTTTTCTTTTGTGGGGCTAACATGGTATTGTAAAGTGCTTTTTTACTGTATTTTTTTCTGTAAAAAAAGTAACTTTTGTGGACTGGTAAGTTTACTAGCAGTTGTGGCCTGGTAAAAAGCACCATTTTCAGCTTGACATTCGAACAGATGACTAGTTCATAGGTGTTTACTAGGCTAATGGCCACAGGGGCCTTTTTAAGCCTAGCCATGCATCACAAATCTCTGACGAGTTCTGATACCCTTGATAAGTGTAAGCATGGGCCTCGGAGATGAACCATTTACAAGTTACCTGTTTTCATCAGAGACATAGGTGCCAAACCAAGGATGAACTTACGGTTTCACATCCAGTTGTCCAAGTTGGGCTTGAATTGGATTAGGGAGAAACTCTGCTTCACACAGATGGGGAACCTGTTCCATAGATGTGGTAGTCTCTGGGATATATAACTATCTCTCCAGCAGGTCCTTTTATATCACAGGCAAGGTTTAAGTCTTTAGAATGGGTAATTCTGGTACTGCTTGTTTTGTGAATATGCAGGTGGTCCATCAGGCGTAGGGTCCGACAATGCCCTGTATGCCAGGCATAGATCTCCCCTCATAAGCCTTTAGGAGACAGAATACAGGGATAGGGCCTTGAGGCGGTCTGCATAGGACATTTTACTTATGCCCTGTATTCTTTTAGTGAGGAACCTCTGTGGATGTTCCAGTTGTTGGATATCCTTCCTCGAGGCTTATATGAGTCCCTGATTTGAACATTTGGCTTAATGAACCAGTACAACTATTAGGACAACTAGCTAACCTTAATCAGGGTCAACCAGCTGGAGGAAGTATTAATAACATTGTTAACAACTTAAAAATGTTAGATCACAGACTGCTAAAATGTAAGAAACTGCAACTAGAAATCGCATATTTTTCGGAATGTACTAAACAAAACATTGTTCCAAAGGGGCTACAATCACGGCAGTGCCCCACAAGACTGGAAAGTGGTTCTACAAGTAAAAGACTTATTGGGATATACAAACCAATCCTTAACGGAAGAATTAGGCAAGAAAGACTAGTCAACAGTGTCAACTCTAATTTAATTGAATTGAATAATATGAACCAACCTAATACACCTAACATAACAAATAATCAAAGCTTTAGGTTGCATTTCATAACTATGTTTAGTGTTGATGCTTTGGAGGTCAAAAAAGTTATTATCAAAAATTGGAACCTCTTAAGTACTGATAGAGAAATAGTAAACAAAGGTGATTTTCCTGCAGTAATATTCAGAAGAAGGATGAACTTAAAAAATCGATTGGAGAGACCAACACCTTGGCTAACACGAAACCCTGGAATGTATAAGTGTAAAACATGCAACTACTGTAAATTTATAGAAACAGGGCACAAAGTCTGTATTAGAAACATTAGTTACTACATACAACGGAAATGTAATTGTAATTCAAAAATGATTGTTTATGTGGCTTTATGCCAGTCGTGCCCTGCCTTCTACATCGGAAAGACCGACTGGAGGTTCAGGGAACGTGTGTATGAGCATATTTATTGTATCAACAATAAAAATATAGAAAATTCATTAGCTAGACACATTATGAAATTTCCTATGTATCAGTTTAAATTCAGAGTTATAGAACAAGTGTCTTTGGACACTAGAGGGGGCCCAAGCTCAATTATTTTGGAGAAACTAGAATTAATGTGGCAACTTGGAGTTAATGCCTGTCAACATGCAGGCTTAAATGAAACATGTTCAATATTATGTTATTTAAAATCAAAAAGCCTTACTAGGTAAGTAGAACGTAGAGGAATGTACTAGTTTACTGTCTAAAAATAAGATTCAGTACATATCTAACATTTACATTTTTGTTTATTCTGTCAATTAGTTTTTATATTTAATTTCATATTGACTGTATTATTTTAATACAGTCAATATGAAATTAAATGTAAAAACTAATTAATTGACAGAATAAACAAAACCATAAATATTAGGTATGTACTGAATCGTATTTTTAGACAGTAAACTAGTACATTCCTCTACGTTCTACTTACCTAGTAAGGCTTTGACTGTATTATTGTAGGCCGCGGTGGTACAGCGGTAGCATTGTTGCCTCACAGCAAGAGGTTCTCCTGTTCTGTTCTCGGCTGGAGTGCCTTCTGTGTGGAGTCTGCATGTCCTCCCCATGGTCGAGTGGCCTCCAAAAGATATGTGTGAATGGGCATGCCTTCGCTGAAGGTTGGGCGTTGGGCTGGCAACTTGGCACCATAAAAATCTACTGCCAATCATTAGCGGACTGAAGTTCCGCTGTGGCGACCCCTAACCGTGAAAAGCCGAAAAGACAAATAACAACATTGACAGTATTATTTTAGTCAGTCAGTATGTGCTGCTAAGTGTTTGACAGTAAAAAACTTGTGCTGCCAAAACATTAGTAATTTTAAAGTCTTTCATGGTTGTATTATTTTTCACAAAAGGTAGGATAAGGTTAACAGTTTTAATTAAGTATGATAATTATTTGGAACACATGACCTTGTTGTATTTAAACAGTGTAATGGTCAAAGTTTTTTATCTGAGGAAGTCTGAGTTACTATACCAAATGAAAAGCGCTTCATGTTCATTGCTTTTTAACAAATAAACCTGTGGACTGAGAACAGAGTACTGTTTCTTAAATTGCTGCTGTTATTCTTCGTATTCCATTTGTTGGATATGCCTGGTTAGGTACATACCAAAGGGAGGCATTGTACTCAATGATAGGTCTGATGAATGCCAAATACAGTGGAACAATGATTTCCTTGGACTTGGAATGCCATACCTTTGTTTATAAGTTGCGCAACATAGAATGATTTCTTCACCACTGTAGACACATGATGATCAAAGGCTAGATTACTATCTATGTGTGTCCCTAAGTCCCTACTACTGGGTCAACTCTAAGGGGTGTGTTGTCAATATGATAGTTACCAGGGATGGATGACTTCCCAAAGATTACTGTTTTGCAATTCTTGGCATTTAGTTTTGTCTAGTGTCTGTGTCAGCCCCTCCTGGAGAATATTTGTGTCAGTGTGAGATTCAGTGACAGCCCCTAATTTGCAATCATCTGCAAATTTAGTCAGTCAGAGACCACTGACATTGGCCTTGACTTCTTAGAAGTAAATGCCAAGGAGGAGTTGTGCAAGGACTGATCCCTGAGGGACTCCACTTGTGACTGGCATCTTTGTAGAAGTGGACTCCCCAATTCTAGCTTCCTGGGTCCTGTCTGTGAGCCAGTAGGCTGTCCACCTGGTGACATACAGGTTTGTACCTAACCTCTTGAGTTTGTCAACAGTGCCCGAGTGGGGTATTGTCAAATGCCTTGGCCAGGTCAAGGTAGGCAGTGTGAACGATTTTGCCGTCCTCCGTTGCTTTGGTGACCTTCTCAAAGAAGTCCACCAGGTTGAGTAGACATGATCTGCCCTTTATGAAACCAAACTGGGTTGGGTCCAGTGTCTGGAGGTTTACTATACCTCTATTGATCATCTCCATGATAATTCTTTCCATGGCTTTACATATAAGACTAGTGAGACTTATGGGTCTGTAGTTTCCAGGGACTGTAGATGGCCCACCTTTGTGCAGAGAGATGACTGTTGCCTTTCTCCCTTCATGAGGCATGAAGCCTGTTTGGAGGCTACAGTTAAATAGTAATTCGAGAGGACCTGTTTCGTGCTATTTGGAAGGCATCCTGGGATATTGTCTGGGCCCACTGATGCAGTGTTCTTGGTCTTAGAGAGAGACCTGTTCCCTAGTGATAGTAGGGGGAAGTTATATTTGGTGATATTTCCCGAGGGAAGGTTGAGGGGGAGAGAGGAGTAAAGTTGGAGCTGAATTTATCAGCCAGGAGGTTTGCTACATCTTCTGGCTCAATATAGGTGGCTCCATTTACAATGAGCTCTGCACACAATTATGTATTGCCTTGCGGACATAGCTAAAGAATGCTTTGCGGTTTCCTTGGCCTGGGAGGCCAAACTTACCTCAAATTTGGCTTTGGTAGGCTTTATTTGTCCTCCGAGTTGTTTGTTTAGTTTAGTGAGAGTGGTTTTATCCTGCTGGGTGCTTCACCTTCTAATTTTTGCCATGTTTTCTTCCTCCTGTTATATACCCAATTCATTTTGTAATTCCAACAGAGTGGCTTGTTTTTTGAGTTAGTTCGGTACTTCTTCCTGGGTGGTACAGCTGCCTCTATACAGTTATTAACATGCTTGTACAGGGTTTCGGTGAACAGTTCTGCATGGGCAGAAGTGTTCTCAGGGTTTATAGGGTCTTGAAATTTTGCCAGGTTTTCAATAGCTGGAGGTTAGCCTTAGAATAGTTCCTGAATATTCCCGGTTTAGCTGGTGCTCAAGGTTTTATTTTTACTTCAAAGGAGACCATTATGTGTTCTGACCTTACCCAGGGAAGGCATTACAGTAGGGGGTGTGCAGCATTCTCCCATATTAGTGAGGACTAGATCCAGTGTAGTTGCACCCCTAGTTGGTTTATTGACTATCTGGTCGAGGGAGTTTGTGTTTACAAAATCCAGGAATCTCTGTGCATGTACGTTTGATGTTGTATAGGATTTACAGTTAATAGTGAGGTAATTAAAGTCACCCATAAATATGGTATTGGGTTGGATGTTTAGTGTTTCTAATTAGTTTAAATACATAGTATGGGTTTCCTGGGTCATAGAGGGGGACCAATAGCTTGCAAGGAAGTGGTGTTGGATTTTATCTGTGGTGATGTGGACATGGAGCAGCTCAAGTGCATTGTCCTGTTTGACCATCCTTAAAGTATATTTATTTTTTATGTAAATAGAGACACCTCCACCTTTTGTCCCTGCCTGTGAAATAGCTGGTCTGAATGTGTGGAAGGCATTATAACTCTGCACTGTTGGTGTGCTGTCTGCGGCTTTAAACCATGTCTGTGAGACCGCACAAACATCAGCATTCTCTAGGGTAAAGAGAGCTTCCCAGGGAGTGGATGTTTTTATTTAGGCTCCTAGCATTGAGCAGTAATACCTTTAGATTTTCTTGGTTTTGATTTGCTGTGTTGGCATTACTTTCAATTTAACATTACCTAAAAAAGGCACTGTGGGGGAAGACCGTGTTTTAGCCAATATTCGAAAGCCTAGAGTGGAGAGGTGCATCTCCTTCCACACTGACAAATATTGCACCCCCTTAGAATGACACCAAAAACTAAACCAATTATTAAAGTCAGTCATCTTTTGTTCATATTGTGGTGTCATCCTGGAGAAGGTAAAGTGCTGCTCAATGCTAGGCTCATACCAGCCTGAGACACATATTCTGAAAGCCCTATGATGCCTCTCTTCATATAGTCTAGGGAGGTATGTCTCAGGTCATTTACTCCCACATGGACCATAACTGAGTCATATTGGTAATTGTGATCCAATGACCTGAGTGCATGCATAATGTGGCAGATCCTAGCCCGTGATAAGCAACTGACCGTAACTTTCTCCTTACTCAGCCTGGTGAGAATGACATCAGTGTGTCTCACAATGAAGTCTCCAGTGACTAGAATTCTGGATTGTGTGGTGACTTGTCTTATGGGCTTAGAGGTAGAGGCTCCATGAGATGTAGCTCTATGTGTTGATGTGGGTGTTGTTTTGAAACAGTGCGTTTGGGGCTGCTGAAGGTATTTCTTATGTGTACTTTGTCTAGGAGGGCTTTGTGGTTTAGGAAGGTTACATGTAAGTGCCTCAGTATATGTGGGTCTATATGTCTGCTTTGAATTTTACGTGATGGTTGCAGCATGTGTACTGCTGACAACCTTATTGACATTAGGAGTACTTTTATGTGAGAGCTTTGCCTCCAGTGACACGTAAATATATCTCTCACATACCGTATCAGTTTGTTTGAGAAATAACTGGTTGTCAGTAAACATGAGGCAATTTCTGAATTGCCTCAGGATGCCCATATCCACCAAGCTGGTAATGGAGGCAGTAGGAAAGTTCATATCCATGGCAACAGACCCTTTTTTATTGATTAGACTGTTGGAGTGAGAATATCAATCACTGTCAGGAGTATCCAGTTTGCAACTATGTGGACCGTGTTTGTCACTGTAAACTAGTTGTCCTGTGTGCAACTAGATATTGGAGAAATTTCAGTTGTGCTTTTACAGGAAAAATGTCACTCAAGGTGTCTGAGTCTGCATAGAGCACTGCCAAACACTTGAGGGGAAACTAAAACGTAGACCCTGAAAATTTAAGGATGACGTATTTAGGCAGATATTTTGAAGTTAGAAAGAAATCAAGCAGTACGTACTGAAAGCAAAGAATTAGCTTGTCAAGAATGATGAAAAGAGGGGAGTTGCTTGAATGGCTACTGTCTGGCTACTACTAATGCTGGTTTCAGCACAGCTTCACTCTGTTGGGATACAATACTCCTTTGCTTCTTCTCTCACCAGAAGCAAAATGTTAGCACTAATCCCAAGAAGAGAAGCAGGCCACAGCCTGTTTGGTGATTTACAGTCTTGTCCCAGATGATGCAAGGGTCTATAGGCTTGTAGCCTTTTTCTGGAGATGCCTCCCACAGTCCATCCTTCTTCCAGCCACAAAAAGAAAAAGTTAAGCAAACAGCCTTTGCCACCACAGCAGGTTAGCAATTTGCCTCAACTGCAGGAGGGTGGCTCTGCTGTGGCCATTTTTTGTACCTCAGACCACCCATCTTTTACCATTGATCCCTCTGGTGTAGCACCTTCTGCCACTGTGAACCAAGAGTTAGCAACATTCTCTACAGCTGTTGGGTTCCCCTCAGTGGCAAAGGAGAGTCAATGTTGTCAGTCCTGGGAGAGGGAACAGGGAAGGTTTCACTGTTGTGCCAGAATGCTGTGTCCATCCCTAGGGAAGTAGCTGCTGCCAATAAGATTTTAAATTATCCCTTGGATAGAGATTTAGTGTTTGGCGTCTCTGCTGCAGGGTGATGAAAGAAGCAAAATGATTCAGGAAATCTCTAAGATTTTTCAGCCCTTCTTTTCTAAATTGTCCAAGGGACTTTCTTTCTCTTCTTCCAATATTGTCCAAAACAGAATAACAATTTCAACAAAATTGCGGTAAACCGATGTATAACAAGAAATGGCAAGGGATTTCCAAAAAGAAGTCTCGATCCTCCCAAAACCAAGGACAGTCCAGCAAGTCTGAATGACTATTCAAGAGACTTTGTGACCCCTCCTGTCCCAGCCCCCTTTTTTCTTCCAGAATTTCTGAATGTCCATTTTTCTCTTTGGCACTGGATTGTTTCTGACAAATGGATTCTGAAAATCATTCATCAAGGTTACCGATGGGATGGCAGTGGGAAGATATTCCTGCTTTCCAAAGAGTCATTCCCAATCCTGCAGATCAGACTGTATTGTTTCTACCTGTTCTTCATTACAAACTTTCCTAAGGACTGATAGAACCAATTCTTCCTTCCTAGGTGAGGAAGAGTTTTTTTTCCCCTAGGAAGTTCCTAGTGCCAGAGGAAGGAAATGTTTGGATACCAATTCTGGATCTTTTTTTCTAAACCTGTTTGTGATAGTGCTCAAATTCAAAACCTATTACTACTTCTTCCTCTGGTAACTCTAGACTTAAGATACATATCATCACATCCCTATTCATCCAGACGTCAGACATTTCTTAAGGTTTTGGGTGTCTACATCATGTTATCATTTTTTTATGCTTTTACTACCTACCACACCAACACTGTTCACAAACTGTCTTGCTCCAGTTGTAGCTCATTGTAGACTACAGGGTGTCCAAATTTTTCCACATGTAGATGACTTGCTTATATTTACGGAGTCCTTTGCAAAGTGTCAAGAATCTCTGTCTTGGGTGAGAGGTCTGTTGCACAAGCTGGAATTTCAAGAGAACATTCAAAAGTCTTCTTTTTGACTCCTTCACACAGGATTTTGTTTTTGGGATGTCAACTAGACACCTCTGTTCAAAGATCTTTTTTTCCACAGGAAAAAAATAGATCTTTTATTTAGATCTGTTTCTAAGGTTTTCCACTCAGACTTTGGTCACTATGAGGAAATACGTCAGAATTTTGGGTCTCTTGGCATCTATGCTTCTCGTGATACTTCTCACAAGATTCCTCATGACAGGGATACTGTGGTGTCTGATATCTCTTTGGTCATAGCATCAGCATCCTTTATCTTTGTAAAATCCCTATGCTGGAGTTTGTCAGAAGAGAAAGTTTTTGGTGGAACCAACAGTTATCCTTAAATCCAGATCCCCCTTCTCCCTTTTTGCTCCAAAACAGTCAGTCACCACAGGCACTTTGGACTTTGGTTGAAGAGTTTCAGAAGGGATGAAAGTTCAGGGGGTGCTGGACAACAAGAACAGATGCAAGCACATAAATACCTAGGAGATGCTTGCCCTGATCAAGGCACTCAGCTCTCTGAACCATCTTTGGTCCCCAGGGCCGCTTCAAGTGGTTTCAGATAATACTGCAGTTGCATGGTACATCATAAAACAAGGACAAATGAGGTCAGACTAGCCATGTTAGCTTGTGATATAGCTTCACAGCACAGACTCACTCTACAGGCATCCTACATTCTGTCAGAGCAAAATTCTGTGGCACACAAGCTGAGCAGGACCAGGGCAGACCCTCACTAATGGAAAGTATATTAGGGGGTCATGCATGATTTGATTCATAAAAGAAAGGTTCCATAAGAACAGAGTTTCTTTGATTACTGATCCTCTTTTTATGCCTAAAGTGTTATCCGAGTTTATATTAAATCAAACTGTCCATCTCCCTGTTTTCTTTCTTTAACCTAAAAGTGAGGGAGAAAGGATACTTCCTACCTTTGATGTTCACAAACAGCTGAAGTACTGTCTTGACAGAACCAAGTCTTTCAGATCTTCAGATTAATTATACATCTCTTGTGAAGGTAAGAAGAAAGGACAACCTGTGTCAAATCAAGCTGTTTCCAAATGGTTATCTATGGCTATTACCTTTAGCTGCACTCATGTAACAAAACTATTCCAGGCAGGGTCAAGACCCACTCTACCAGAGCCTTTGCATCATTTATGGCTTTCTGGAAAGGGGTGGAGTATATAAATATTCCAGAATCTGTTACTTGGTCCTCTGCACATACTTTTACAAAGCACTATAAGCTTGATTCATTCTCCAGGTTCAAATTAAGCTTTGCCAGGACAATTCTCCAGGGGCTCCTGAACTCTTCTCCTTTCAACTCCTAGATGTAGTTATCTAAGGTAATCTAGCCTTACAGCTGAGGTTACTGCAGCAGTGATGAATATAATGAGCATAGTACAGTTGTTTAACTTACCATAACATTAGATGTTTGAATTACCATTGTCGCAGAAGCCACTCTTCCCTCTATCCTCCTTGTTTTCTTGGTGTGTTCTTTATGCAAGGGTTTGGACATTTATTTTTTTTTGTTCCTAGTATTGTCCTTTCAGGATTCAACCACCCTGTCTGTGCTGGCCAAAGCACAAAGAATGGCTTGAAAGACTCTTAAAAACTTTAACACGTTAATCATGCAAGCTCAGCTTTCACACGGTAAGTTTCATCAGCCAGTAACAATTAATCACATTCAAATAATCATTTATATAAAACTATACAATCACAGGATCACTCTTCAACCAATTAAAACAATTAATGCTTCACTCCTAAACATTGATGTTAAGTTGTCTATCTCGCCTTCATTCTTGCTGGATGGGATCGGAGCCGACCTCGGCTCCGACTCGGCCACTCTAAAAGCTCGAGAGTTGGTTCCACCGGCTCGAGGCTCCCCTTATATCCCACAATGCTAGGCGTGAGTTACCTCAGATCTCGTTTGCCGCTACAGCGATCGAGGTGTTGGTTTTCTACCGGCTTCTTGGTAAGTGACTTTCAAGTAAAGTTAGTGTACTTAAACCCCTTTGGTTTTAATTTTAATACTTGTTTCCCTTAGTTTAGTGGAATTCTCTCCCTTTTCTTTCTAAATTCCCGTTTTTTCCCCACAAGAACTTATAAGTTCTTCCCTCGGGCCTTCAGGCCTTCTTTTCCATTCCCTAGTGGTGTGTGTGTGTAGTTTCTCTTAATTTAAAACATTGATAGTTGTTTTATTTTTTGAGTTTAAAATTAATCAGTGCGTTTGACTGGGTGTGTGTGATTACACTTCTTCTGAAATGTCTAAAGACACAAAGGTCTCAGGCTTCAAGAAGTGTGATGCGTGCTGTCAGAAAATGTCTCTGACAGACGGTCACACTTCTTGTGTCTACTGCCTGGGGCCTTTGTACCTGCAGGACTCCTGTGCTGTATGCCATGGCTTCAGTCCCAGGGTCCTGCAGGAAAGAAAAAATAAGTTGATCCTAAGAGGTTTACTCAAGCCTGAGGATTCCCTTACTGTCTCTTCAGGGAAGCCCTCCAAGGCTTCTAGGTCCTCGGCTCCAGCTACCGAGCCGAGACCTAAGGCTACTAAACATCCGTCTACATCGGCTCCGGCTGGAGTCGATGAGTCTCAGTCTACAGTTTCTGTGGTTCCCTCAGCTCCGGCTGGAGCCGAGGTATTAGAAATTCCCGTGTCGGCTCCGACCAGACCTTCGGAGCCGACATCTAGGAAGAGGTCTAGGTCACCATCCCTTGGCTCCGTTCATTCGGCTCCAGCATCTCCTCTGCTGTCTGAACGGAGCCATAGATCTCACTCCTCTAGGTCATCGAGGCTGTCGGATCATGACCTTCAGAGGGTAGTGAGTCGACTTCTTAAGTCCGAGGCACTGGCCCAAATGCTTCAGAGCCCGACTCATCAGTCGATGCCTGCCCCTGTCCATCAATATGTTCCTCCTCCGACTCTGTTGAGCTCGGAGCCGGGTCGTGTCGGAACCGAGGCTGTGGTAGCGTCGGAGCCGATACAATTGTCTTCGGCTCCATCGTCGGCTCCGATTTCTTCCTTAGAAGAATCTCGGCGCCGGACTTCCATCGTCGGCTCCGAGGGGGTGAGTGGCATCGGACCATTGTCCGACCCCGCTCTCCCTCTCGGGGCTTCGGCGCTGGTAAGTTCGGCTCCAACATCGGCCTCGGAGCCATCACTGTCGGTGCCGAGGGAGGTTTTTAGCTTTTCGGAGCGGGGACCGCTGGCTCTGCCTGACAGGGGTGCGTTCGAGGTCATGCGGAGTGTGTTGGAACCTGGTTCTACCCCACAGTCGGCTCCGTCCGCCCCCCCCTCTTCGGTGCCTCAGGTCAAGTCGACTCACTCCCTCATCCCGGACCGCAGAGAGCCAGCTCCTCAGGAATCCCCCGTGGGGATCTCATCCTCTTCCGAGGCCTCTCCTGTTTTGGCAGAAGAGCCCCCTCGGAAGAGAAAGTGTAAGAGGAAACACATAGACTCACCTGAGTCCGTCACCTCTGACACAGATTTAGAGGATTCCGAGGGTTCCCCCCATTCCCCTTCTGAAGATGTCTCTTTTGCAGACATTCTAGAAATCCTTAAGCAGAGGGGAAATTGGCCAGCCCTCAACCCTTCGGAGGATGAATCTGTGTACGTTGAGGCGTTTGGCTCTCGCCCTTCCACCTCCTGGGTGTCTCCCCTTGACCCCCTCATGCAGGTGGTAGCAAAGGCATGGACGGCTCCTGATTCGTGGACCCCACTCCCAGGAGACCCTCAAAATTCATAACGGCACCAGCAGATAAACAGTTTTTGACAAAAGGAGTTTCTGTGGATGCTATGGTGGTTGCTGCTGCCACTAAGAAGGAACTAGCTGATCCTTCAGTGCCTGTCCATCCACCTAACAAGGAATCTAGGTCCATGGACAGGTACGAAGCGGATGTTCTCGTCAGCGACATTTGCAATGCGTTCGCTGAACTACCTATGCCATTTTACTCGTCTTCAAAGGGACTTGATCAAAGAAGCGAGTGACATGTTGAAGGATCCTACGGCTGCGGGTTTTCAAGACAAGATGAACACTCAGCTGGCTACCCTGAACTCCATAGCCAACTCCTCCATGCGCCTCCTTTCTTATGCGGCTGATGGAGCGAGCAGGGCCGCAGGGACAGGTGTGGCCTTACGTAGGCATGCCTGGATGCGGCTATGCAATTTTGCTGACCCCTTTAAAACGTCTTTCACTAATTCCCCATTCGATGGATCATCTCTCTTTAGTCCTCAAGTGAAAGAAACCTTGACTAGGTGCGAGACTGATGGCAAGACTCTTTCTGCCGTCGGAGTCCGTTTTTCTACTCCTTCTAGGCCTTACCCCAAAGGTCAGAAAAGTGGGAAAATGTGGTTCCGCAAACAATCTCAAGGGTCTTCGCCTGACGCACAGAGTCGGTTCCCCGCCAGAGGCAGAGGCGGGAATAACAATGGTAGACGTCGCCCTAGAGGCAGGGGGGGTCCGCAGAACCAGGGTAATCGAGAAACCTTCTCTGATAAACCCTTTCAGCATCCCTGAGGTGTTGCCCGACTGCCCACCTTCGGAGGCAGTCGGGGGAAGATTGTCACTGTACCCAGAAGCCTGGCTATCCCTGACTCAAGACAAATGGGTACAGTCCATCATTTCCGAAGGCTATTCCATCCCCTTTGTTCGCATTCCAAACCAATCAAAAAAATCCCTTCCAGATGTTCCACCCGCTCAAAGGGATCTAGCGGCTTTGGAAATTTCAAAGCTGCTTGCAAAAAGAGCAATTCAGCCAGTTCCAGCAGACCAGCAAGGATCCGGAATCTACTCAAGGTTCTTTTTAGTTCCAAAGAAAACAGGGGACTGGAGACCAATTTTGGATCTCAGTATCTTGAACAGGTCAGTCAAGAAAACAAGATTTCGGATGGTCACGCTGCAGTCCATCCTTCCCCTATTGGGAAAAGGAAACTGGATGTGCTCTATAGACCTTCAGGATGCATACTATCACATAAAAATGAACAGACGCTCCAGAAGATTCCTCCGCTTCAGGCTGGGAACCAGTCATTTTCAATTCAGTGCCCTGCCCTTTGGTCTCACCACTGCCCCCTGGGTGTTTACCAAATGCATGGCAGTGGTAGCTTCTCACCTGAGACGACAAGGATTCCAGGTGTTTCCATATTTGGACGACTGGCTCCTCACAGCTCCCACCAAGCATCTTCTTCTAGTGGCCTTTCGCATTTGTCAAAAATTAGGCATTTCAATAAATTGCGAAAAGTCTGTTTTGTCGCCTTGTCGTACTATTACCTTCATAGGCGCAAATCTAGACACAGTCAACATGTCTGCGAGACTAACAGATCAGAGAATAACAGACATACACAAATTGGTCTCACTCCTCTTCAGCAACAACAGAATCAAAGCCAGGTTAGTTCTGAAAGTGTTGGGAATTATGGTGGCTGCCATACCTCTGCTTCCATTAGCCAGATTCCACATGAGAATCCTTCAATGGATGCTCTTTGCACAATGGTCATACCAGCAACTTCCAATGTCCCACACCATTATGATTACGCAGGCATGCAAAAATCATCTTCTGTGGTGGATGTCATCCCCACAGCTCTTACTGGGAAGACCCTTTGTTCCTTCCCCTCCGGTTGCTACTCTGACAACGGACGCCTCCCTGATCGGGTGGGGGGGGCATTATCAGGGCAGAACTGTCCAGGGCACATGGCAACCAGACGAATGCCACTTGCACATAAATGTTCTACAGATGAGAGCAGTGCTTTTAGCGTTGCAAGCCCTTCAAGACTCTCTTCCCTTGGGAATGATAGCAATCCAGACGGACAATATGTCTGTAGTGTGGTATATCAACAAACAAGGCGGAACCAGGTCCTACCCCCTGTGTCGAGAAGCACTCAGACTGTGGCAATGGGCGATTTCTTCTCAGCGTTTTCTGATAGCAACGCACATCCCCGGGAAGTCCAATCAAATCGCGGACAAGTTGAGCAGAGCTATCCTCATGCCTCACGAGTGGTCTCTGAAAGACTCTGTTGTGAGAGAAATTTTTCTCAAATGGGGCCAGCCTTGCTGCGACCTTTTTGCTACTCCCCAAAACAGCAAGTGCAGAGATTTTTTCACCATATTCCCATTACCAGGCCAACCCAGCAGAGACCCTCTAGTCCAAGTTTGGCCCCGGGGACTTCTGTATGCATTTCCTCCCTTCCCACTAATCTCTCAAGTGATACAGAAAGCTATCGCTCAGAAGGCCTCATTGATCCTCATTGCTCCGTACTGGCCTCGACAGGTTTGGTTCCCCTTTCTACATCATTTTCTGTTGGAGCGACCTTGGCATCTGGACCTAGTTCCAGATCTTTTGATCCATCAATCGGGTCAGTTTCATTGCTCCCTTCCCTCTCTGAACCTCACTGCTTGGTTCCTCCAGTTCCAACCTTAGCCAGGCTTCCTCAATTATCTCACTCTGTTCGAGATAATTTGATAGCTTCCCATAAATCTTCCACTCGAAAGATTTATTTGAGTAAGTGGAAACGCTTCACATATTGGGCTCAAGGAAGGGACATAGATCCTTTCACTGCTTCCATCCAAATGGTCCTTGATTTTCTAGCTGAACTCTTCCATGCAGGTTCATCTCCTTCTACTCTTAAAGTTCAATTGGCAGCTATTTCTAACTTTCATGTGGGTATTTCAGAATCTGCCATAATGTCCCACAAGCTTTGCAAAGCCTTTTTGAAAGGAGTTTTTCTACTCAGACCTCCTATAAGAAATCCTCCTCCTCCTTGGGACCTAAATTTAGTTCTTACTTCTTTGATTCTTCCCCCTTTCGAACCTGCAGCCTCCTGTTCTTTAAAATTGCTATCATGGAAGACTCTCTTTCTGGTAGCTATTACTTCAGCTAGAAGAGTTTCAGAACTTCATGCACTCAGCTGTCGACCTCCTTATCTGTTGTCCCATAAGGACAGGGTATCCTTACGAACCAACCCGTCCTTTTTGCCTAAGGTAGCCTCGACGTCTAACCTAAATCAAAGTATTGACCTCCCTGTGTTTTTTCCAGAATATTCCAATAGGTCTGAACAAAAATTACACTGGCTAGATGTTCATCGTCAGTTAAGGTACTATTTGGATAGAACAAAACAATTCAGAAAATCTGACCAACTGTTTGTCTCCTATGCAGAAGGCAGAAAGGGACTTTCAGTTTCAAAGGTATCATTATCTAGATGGCTAACATCTCTGATTTCCCTTGTTTATGAAATTAGACACCAAAAGCTGCCTAATAAACCTAAGGCCCATTCCACCAGAGCTTTGGCTACTTCTGTAGCCTTCCAAGACAGACTGCCTATTGACACCATTTGTGCAGCGGCTACTTGGGCTAGTCCTCACACTTTCATTTCTCATTATAAGTTGGATTTAGCTTCTAGGCATAGAGCTAACTTTGGTTCCACTGTTCTCAGGAGTCTGTTCCGTTAGGCCACCCGGGACAAGGTGCTAGGGACGCGGTCCCATCCAGCAAGAATGAAGGCGAGATAGACAACTTAACATATAGAAGTTATGTTCTTACCATAACGTTCCATGTTAGTTGTCTTCTTCTCGCGTCCCACCCTCCTTCCCCCTGGCCTGGACAGACCTAGAGGAGTTGTGATTGTGACTTCTCTTTCTACCACCTCTTTTCTTAGGCATATGCTGCTGTGCATATTTCCTGGATCAGGATGTAGGTCACCCTTCTTCTCCCTGGTTTTTAGAGGTGGACTTTGTTTATAGTTATTCTGTTACTATTATAAGCTGGGGTTAGCTTACAAACGAGATCTGAGGTAACTCACGCCTAGCATTGTGGGATATAAGGGGAGCCTCGAGCCGGTGGAACCAACTCTCGAGCTATTAGAGTGGCCGAGTCGGAGCCGAGGTCGGCTCCGATCCCATCCAGCAAGAAGAAGGCGAGAAGAAGACAACTAACATGGAACGTTATGGTAAGAACATAACTTCTATTTATCCATCTCTATTCATCTTTTTCTGTTACAAGTTTTTATATCACCACCTCTTGTTGATAGATTCATTACATGTAAAACAGCAAACATAAACTTGTGTGCATTACTCTCTTTCTTAATATGCTTATTTAATGCATATGTTTCCTTCTGTCATCTTATATCTGATACATGTTGACAGGTTTATTCTTTCAATTTTCTACTGGTCTTCCCTATGTAAAAAACAGGACAAGCTTCACGCAATGCATTGTGTATGATGTGTACTGTCGCAGTCAGCAGAAGTCAATAACATAAATTAATTTTTCAACTGGGGATGTATGAAACTACTATTTCCATATTTATATATATATATATATATATATATATATATATATATATATATATATTTACAGAATTCTCATTTATAACATGGGTGGGTACCCTTTCTTTGACTTGATCTCTACTCTTTTCTGCTCCTTATAATGTAATAATTGTTTTAATGACACATTTTTCCTATAGCTAAATAATGATCCACTGTCAAAATTCTTACCCATGCCTGGAATACCAGATAGACTACACCAGTGTTTTTTAGTGTTCTTTGTATCCCAGAAGTCATCCTGTTATAGGTTAATGTACATCTCATTCCTGAATTTGGTGTCATAGCTGCATTAAACTGAAAAAATGCTCCATCTCTCTCTTCCCTTCTACTTATGGCAGCATCCTTTCCATATTTAATCTCATTTTGATAGCCCCTATTTAAAAAAATCCCACTCTATGTCCTCTAACTGCATATGAAATAGTCCATCCTTGGTATTTAATCTAGTAACATGTAACATTACCTTTCACCGCATTTTTAAACATAAAACCAGGAAGCATACTGCTCCAAAATAAATACATATTCTTTTCAATGGTTTCTTAAAAATTGTAATATCTAATAGTTCACCAAAAGATTTAAACAATTTTTTTTACCAAGATATTCTTTTGATGAGTCAAAGGACATCACCTTAAAATTCAAAATGTCAACTGCCTGTGTAAGTTATTCTAACAAAGCTCCCAGTTCTTCTGTTGTCCCATCTCATAACATAAAAATATCATCCACAAATTGTTTATACAATAATATCTTTGCTCTGTACAAATTGTCAACATTTAACAAATACTTATCTACCCATGTATGTATCACTAAATTTGCATGTGTTCACTTTAGGAGTTCCCATTGCTATTCCCCATATCTTTGTAAAAAATATTCTCCTTGCCAAGTAAAAACATTGTTAGCAAGTTTTGTCTCTAATAAACTACAGATATTAATAAAAGTGTTACTGTTATTTGTTCTCAACATCAAACATGTCCTCACTTTTTCAGTACCATATGAATTTGGTATTGATGTAAAAAGTGAATCAACAGCTAAAGTTACCAGGATGTATTCTTTGTTGTTTGTATTTGCCATGTACCAGCTGAACAGCTGAGTTAAAAAAAAATTACCGTTATCTTTTATGTAACTAGACATCAAATGTAACAATTTTTTTCATATTCGCTTCAAAATATATAGATGGTTGTCCTGGCAACCAGCCTCTGGATGATACAGTCAGTCTCATAGGAGGTTTCTCTGTATCATTATGTATTCTTGGCTGGCCATAATAGATTGGAATAATGGAATATGATGCATAAAAATAATCTAAGACATGAGGTGGGAAGGTACTGGTAGTAAAAAGGTTATATACTTCTCTATTTTTTTGTTTGAATTATTACATCAACTTCTGTTCTTGTTAAATTCTTATAAATTATTCTGTCTTCCAATAAATTTCTAATAGCTTCTGTCTAAAGTTATAACCCATACCATTCCCCCACCTTTATCAGCACCCTTAATTACAATATATTTTTTTTAATTAAGGAACTTAAGGCATTATGCTCATCATAAGTTAAATTAAAATCTACCCGTTTACTATTGCCGTAATATAATTAATAAATATCCTATATTTATAAGATTAAAAATTGACATAAAAGTACTAGGTTTATGTAATACATCATCAGAACCTGAATTTGGAAAAATCTGTGCCAAATTTAGCTGGCTTGTAAAGAAGCGTAATTCAGTTAAAGAGGCAGTTAGATTACCAGAGTCCATGGGTATAAAAGTCATGCCCTTTTTTTAAAACATTAATTTCATAGTCATTTAAACAGCACCTGGAAATGTTTATAACCACCCCTAAGTCCATTGCTTTCTCAACTTGTGAGTCATTGGGCCTCTTATACTCTTTCTCTGCTTTGCTCCCTCTTGTTGCTTTGCCTTGAATTCTTACACATTTTGGCAGAATTAGCATTGGTTCTTTCTGGGGAAATGGAAGAAAATTCAAAGTGTCCATGCTGTAATTTTGCTAGCATCCACTAACATTGAGGTGTTCACAGTAGACTCTGATGTTTCTTGCTGTGCTATTGGATGTTGACACACTTCCTGAATAATGCAATCTTTTCTGGGCCAATAAAAAACCTGTCCATGTTTGAAATCCCGAATGTCACATCTGAGTTTGTGCTGCTTTGCCACTGTTCAAAAGTTAAATGATTGTCCAACAGTTCATTACATTTAGATTGGACTTGATCAAATACTCCGTTATCAACATTTTTTTTTGTCTGTCAGTGATCTCCTTCAGTAGCTGAATTTCTGTTGAAGTGAAGGAGTTATTCCTTAGTCTTATGTAATCTAAGCCCACTCTGATATTCAGTGCGTACTCCATACTCAACAATAAAGGATATTTAATTCTGTATGTAGGCATTCTTAGTATGTGCAACCTCCTTGGAACTATTGTAAGCTTCAGATAAGCTTGAAAGTTCATTCTTTCCCATTGCAATTTCTTGTAAGTGAACACTTTCTGTTGTAACCTATTAATGTTCATATGTAATTCACTTCATCCATCCAAACTTGCCATCTCTCTCATTAGAGGTGTTCCTCATTATCCAAGTTCTTAGTGAGAAATGGATACTGATTTGTAACTAACAAGTTCTTAAAGTGATACAAATGTCTGTTCTCCATGGAACTGAAAAGTAACTGTGACTGCAATGCTTTCATTAGCCCAGCCACGTTGTGTGGTATTCACCGCCCCTTTAGTAGTTCCCTAGACCCTTGTACTAGCAGCTGGTACCCTTGGCCCCTATCTAGTAGTGCTGTTGGTGTAATCCCCGGTGTGGACTTTCTGTTACCCATCCACTCATCAAGGTTCCTCTTGAAGAGTGATAGTGAGGGGCTCTGTCTTATGTAGATCGGGACCCTGTTCCATAGTAAGGGAAGTCTCTGCGAAGGGAATTTATCCCTCCCGCATGTTCTATTCATTGTTGTGTTGAGATTTATATCCCTAGAGCGTGTAACTCGAGTAGATTTGGTTTTGCTAAGATGGAGCATGTTCAACAATTCTGGGTTGGACATGGCTCTGTACATTAAACAGAGATCGCCTCTGAGAAAGCGCTATGCAACAGAGAACAGTCCTAGCTTTTTCAATCGTGCTGCATAGGGCAACTCTTTGAGGCCAGTAATCCTCTCGGTTAGGTTCCTCTGTGGTCTCTCCAGCTGCTGGAGATGTCTAGCCAGGTACATTCCAATTGGTGCATTGTACTCAATAATGGGTCTGATGATGGAAGAGTAGAGGGGCACCATTACATCCTTAGATCTTGATGCAAACCCTTTTTTGATCAGATGGGTCACATAGAAGGATTTTCTAACCACTTTGGCAACGTGGTTATCGAAGGAAAGCTGACTGTCTACTTGGATCCCTAGATCCCTTATTTCTTCTTCAGATTTCAGGGGATTACCTCCTATGTTGTAGCTTGCAGGTACTCTGTTTTTTCCAAAGGGGATTACTACGCATTTATTTGCATTTAGCTTGAGACCATGGCTTTGACACCATGCATCAGTTTCATTTAGGCTCTTCTGGAGGATCTCCATGTCGGCTGGAGACTCTGTTATACATCATTATTATCATACAGGCAGAGTCCATAGTAGAAAAATGAAGTTAATTGTATAGTGCTTTTAATAAAGGATTTACTTAAAAATAAGTATCCACAGAGGATATAAATAATGTATTTTAGAGAGAGATTAAAAATATATAGTTAGTAGGAAGATATAACAGTGGGTGAGAAGTAATGGATAAGCAAAGCCAAGTTTGAAGAGATAGATGACTAGTCAGGTTTGGTACAGGGGCATAGCCAGTGTTTTTGAGGAAAAGTTTAAATCTGTTTTTGAAGAGTGATAAAGAGGTAAGTGAGGAGAGGTCACTGGGGAGAAGATTCCAGGATTTTCCAACAGCATTAGAGAAGAGAGAATTCCCAGCCCTATTAGGTTTAGAGGTGTGTACAAGAAGTTTGAGTGATGATCGTAAGGACTTCAGATTTTTATAGGGGGTGATGAGGGTAGATAAAATAGGAGTATTGGAAGGTTTATAAAGAGTGTTATGGGCAATGGTTAGTTGGTGGAATTTAATCAGGATTTAAAGTTCTAGCCATCCTAGCTGCTGTATATAATTACAATGGTGGGCTCTGTATGGGTTGCCTGTAGCAAATCTGGCTATGTTATTGCAGGACATTTCCAATTTGCTGAGGTTATTCTTGGATAGATTAGTAAAAATGGGTGAGGCATAGAGGAGTGTAGAAATTAGATGAGTGTGAGCTATAGTAGTTTTGGCTTTAGGAGAAAGGAAGGGTTTAATCCTATAGAGAGTGCCAAGTTTTTTGTTGAATGTCTTTATAACATTGTTGATATGGATGTCGAAGTTCATATTGTTGTCGATGGTGATACCAAGTAGTTTGGTGGTTGGGTCTGGTAATATTATAGTACCATTGGTGGATGTCACAGAGAAATCAAAAGGAGAGGAATTGAGTAGGACTGAAGAGTAGGAGTTTTCTTTTTTTGATTCAAAAGAAGACAATGCTGTGTGAACCATTGTTCAGCTGTCTTAAATACCTTCTGGGTAAGAGAATGAAGGTCATAGGTTGATGTAGCTGAGCATATCAGTGTGGAGTCATCAGCATATTGTATGCATGTGGCTTGGGGGATGGCTAGATGAAGGTCATTAACAAATATGGAGAAGTGGAGAGGTCGTAGTATGGACCCCTGAGGGACACTTAGGGTAATGGGTAGGTGGGTGGATAGAGTGTTATGCCATAATACTGCCTGTTGTCATTTGTCAGGGTAAGACTGGAACCATTTTATGGAAAGTGGGTGTAATCACAGGGATTTTAGTATGTTTATGAGAATCTGGTGATTTACCATGTCAAATGCTTCAGACAGGTCGATAAGTAGAGCAGAAGAAAGATTATTAAGGTTACCGTTACTGTTAATGCAATCAGTAAAGGAAAAGAGGGCAGTGGTAGTGCTGTGTAAAAGTCTGAAACCATGTTGACAGTTGGAAAGTAAGTTATTTTTAATTAAGTGGTTGAGTAATTGCCTGTGGATGCATTTCTCCATGATCTTAGCCAAAGGTGAAAGTAGGGAGTGAGCCCGCAGGGAGAATGGAGCTGGTAGAGAGCAGTTGTAGAAGAAGCAATCAGCACGGCTGATATGTGAAGGTAAGTTGGAAAAGTCAGATGTGGTAAAGGCCAGTGAGAAGTGAGCCTAGAAAAGGTAGTAGTAGTAAAGGGTAAGGTGAGGGAAATAGATATCAATGCAGGTACTACAGGAGAAATAAGGTAAGTAGCTATGTAAAAGAGAGGCTAAGAAGGAAATTGGCTGGGTAAAGGGTGCCACCTAGTGGACAGGACAGAGACAAGATAGCTATGAGAAACAGGAGTCAGCACATAGCAAGGTAAGATTGGACGTATTATACTAAACATTCACAGAGACTTACATATAGGTAGCAAATAAACAGTACAGTAATCCTTGTATTTCATATAATACTAATCATTCACAGAGGCAAATATCTAAAAATAGCAGTTGCACATTTCCTAACGCCTGATAGCAGCAAATGTAAAAACACAGTTAAGCAATATTTATATGCCCCTTGGTAGTAAAACACATTTCAGCAATAGTTATATGCCCCTAGGTAGTAGTAGAAATGAAAGGATAGTAGTGTATGATAGTCCTACCTATTTAACAGCTGCATTAGACTAACCATCATAAAACAAACACTATAAAGGACTGTGCTGAGACAGGACACTGTGCGAGGGCCAGTAGGACTACACTTTACAAGATGGGATACTTTACAGTAGTGCAGCACACAGAGAAAGGGTAATACAGTTCCTAGCACAGCTAGTGCAATTAAAGGACTGCTACCCAAGGGTGCTCATATAAGTATTTCCGCTTCTGTATGGCATATCAGTGAGTATCAGCCTTACACACTGCTCGTATCTGTAAATCAGCTTCTGTGCGGCATATAGCTGATTAGCAGCATAAAGACACTACTGTAGGGAGGTATTTTGAGAACAGCTAGGCATATAGTGAAGCCCAAGCCCCTAAAAGTCTCCACGTGGATGGCGTACTTTCAGAATCCGTGTAGCGGTGATTGAAAATAAAAATGCTACCGATAGTGGTACAGTGGAGATGATGTAGGCTGCAAGGTATGCACTTGGGATGCGCCGTTCAAAAAGCCAATTACAGGCTTCAGTCAAAGCCACCATTTGTGTTCATATTTAGAGTTTTCTCCATTTGATTTGCAAGCATATTTGTTAATATCGGCTTGCTAATATTCTACAGGCAGAGACACTAGTATTCCTTCAGGGGGCTACACATAAGAGTAATCCAAACCCCTAGACGGACTCCACAAGGATGGTGTACTTTGGAATGCCGATTACAGGCTTAAAATGACTATAAAACACATTTGCAGCACGAGGAAGAAATGTGTGTTGAGGAAATTAGACTTCAGAGTAAGCGCTTAGGAGGCGCCGCTCAAAAAGCCGTTTATCAGCTTCAGATATACAAGGTATTTAGGCATGCTCGGAGAAGGATCCGCCTGAGTGGGAGGATTAATAATTCTAGCCGTTGGCTTGTTACTATGCAAGAGGCAGTCTTAAACAGCTATGACTGCCCACTATGCAATCAAGTACAGCTAGACAAGTAAGCTAGCTCTAAATAGCCATATTGAAACGCCACGAGGGTGATGCAGTACAAAGAGCCATGTCCAGGCTTGGGAACAGTCAGTACCATAAAGGTACGTTAAAATCTATACAGCAAGGGTGCTACCATGCAAAAACCACTGATATCGGCCTAAAAACCACAGGAAAAATGCTATACGCTAGCATCAACCCACTATGCAAGCGAGTACAGCTGGACAATTAAACAAGCTCTAATTAACCTTATTGAAACATCATGAGGGTGGTGTAGTGGAATGAGCCGTGTCCAGGCTTGGGAACAAGCAGTACTATAAAGCTACGCTAAAATGTATATAGCAGGGTTGCTAGCATACAAAAACCGCCACTATCGGCTTAAACACGACAGGAAAGATACTATACACTAAAATTAACATTTAGAGCATAAGCAGTCTAGGAAAGGCTTTACAAAAGGCGGAAAAACAAGTTGCTATAACAGTTGTAAATTAAGCAAACCACAGCTTAAATCTTAACAGTTGTTTGCTTGAGTAGAAAGTTACATGCACACCAAAATAATACTTTACACTATATATAAGCCTTTAGAACACGAGCAGTCTACAAATGACTTTATAACAGGCAAGAAACAAGTCGCCTCAACAGTTGTATATTACAATCACAGCACAGATTAATACGTCGACAGTGGTCTGCACGAGTTGAAATATACAGACCCACCAAAAATATGTAAAAAAAACCTTTGTTATGATGAGCAGCATACAAAATGCGATAACTAAATATCTCAGGGGTTAGACGCTAGGAGAGGGAGCAGACAGCAGCCAGGCCTAATCCCAAAAATCGCTACCCACTAAGCCTAGGGTATTTGAGAGTTTGGAAGAATAAAGGTAGTGAGGGGAAGGGGATTAAGGGGGAAGAGCAGGTGCAGGTAGGAGGGGCAAGGGACGGGCAACGTCAGAGAAGACAATTGGACATCATGCAGTACATGGTAATGGTATAGCAAGTAAGAGAAGTAAGAATGGTATGGGTTGAGACCAATGGGAAAACAGAGGACAATGAGAGTGACAGGCAGTAGAGAGGTGAGATGGAATAAGGACTAGAGCAGGAGACAGAGACTGGAGCAGTTGTAGAAGAAACAATCAGCAGGAAGGATATGTGAAGGTACGTTAGAAAAGTCAGCTGTGGTAAAGTCTAGTACGAAGTGAGCCTAGAAAAGGTAGTAGTAGACAGTAGTAGTAGTAAAGGGTAAGGTGAGGGAACTAGATAGCAATGCAGGTACTACAGGATAAATAAGGTAAGTAGCTATGTAAAAGAGGATAAGGAGATGTGGCTGGTAAAAGGTGCCACCTAGTGGTCAGGCCTAATAATGCAGGCTGATTTGAGAGGGAGTCAATTGGAGTACAACAAGGGAAAGGTGGGTGCTAGACAAAAAGAGGGTTACTATAGAGGATGGGGGAGAGAGAGTGATTAATGAGTAGAAGAGAGGGGGTGGTGGCTGCGGGCTGCCCTAGTTCAGGACGTACTTTACCACCTGTAGCAGTGGTACACTAGTAGAATGACATTCAGGCAGGAATTATTCAACACACATACTTTTATTGTATCCTTGATAGAGGGATTGTAGGGCAGATAGGTTGTGAGGTGAACCGTTGATAATTGGAGAGGGTCCTTTAGATTCTTACAGACTAGTACTGGAAGCACAAGTAGAGCAGGGTAACGCAGGGGTTAGACGCTAGGAGAGGGAGCAGACAGCAGCCAGGGCTAATCCCGAATCCTAAAAATAACCCATATAGCTAACCCATATAGCTAAGGCTACAGCATCAGTGATCATTCAAACAGCTACGGTTGTACTTTTTAAATGTGCAAATAAAGATGCTGGAATAGACATTGCTGATCAAACAAGTATGGGATATTCACGCACATTTGAGTGAGACTTGAAATGGAATAAAAAATGCAAAAACATTTAATGTTGCAGCATTTTTATGTCATGTTTATGTAGAAGTTGACAGTTTTAAACAAATCCTTGTATACTTCGACTGTTATTGTTGAACATGACAAAGTAAGCCGTAATATGTTTGATTTTTCTCTAGTAATTTACATTTCTAAATATTCTGAGGAAATTGTGTTTTAATTTTAATCTTATTTTAACTGCAGAGTGGAAACCTGCTCAAATGAAAACACTGAACTGCGCAAAAAAGTGGAAGCTCTTGAAAATGCTAACAGGTACTTTAGGCATTTTAGTTAATTAATTAATTCATTCTTAATTTTTTTGAGACAAAACTGATTGAAATGCGACTCTACTTTTGTTGGTGAATGTACAAATATACTGCCAATGTAAAGGAAGTACTTTCAAAAGGTAATTTAAAAATGCACCATTTGAAGTGAAAGTGTAGTTAAACACATTTCCAGATTTCATAATCTTCGAAAACTCATCTTGATAAAGCTGATTGCATTGAATTCAACACACTTGACCCACATTTTAAACATATGGATGGGTATCATGAAGTTTACGTTATTTTTGTGTTACTGTTGGGAGAGCAAGACTCTGGCAGATGCACGAAGCTAGTCAGACATCTGTTAGGCATTGACTAGTGCCAGCATCCCAAGCAAAGGACTACACAAGTAAAGAAAGGCCATAGTAGTGCCAAGGTAAATAGTATTGAGCTGCTGTATGACAGGAGCAGCATTAAAGAGGTGTATGTCACCTTTGTTAGAGATACAACAGACACAGCACAAAAGGATAGACAAGAACCAGTGCCTGCTTGCACTGCATAGCTGCTTTTTGTACCCATTTGACAAACGAAAAGTAGCATAGCAATGGCTCCCAGATGCATTTATGTGGGTGCGCACAGCAAAGTGGCATACCAGTTCTCCTGTAACTTGGGGGGAATGGGGTAGACAGGAAAGTAGGAAACATAAGGACATAAAGCAGAGGGAAGCACAGAAAGAAAAACAGAAAGTATGCAAAGGTGGGAAGGAAGGGTAATTTTATTTTTTTGTGAGGAAAGAGCTTATTTTGTGTGTGTTTGGGTGAGAGGGAGATTGTTTTATTTTTTTGCAGGGAAAATGCCCATTAAGTAAATAATGCAAAAGAAGGGCCTGTAGGGAAGATAGTGAGGGAGGGCTGTGTATAGGATAGAAGGTGAAAGACTGATAGCAGCAAACACATAATTCAAGAATTAGACCAACAGGGTCAGTATACTCACATAAGATTGGGAATACAATGGATGGAGATATATGTACAGAGGGTAGACATATAGTAACAAGAAGAGTTGGGTAACAAACAGAAAATGGTCAGTGATACATAAGGGAGGGAAAACATCATGATGGGGGTTGAGGTAGGTTTCTGACATCATTGAATGCCAGGCCTATTTAGAGTACAACAGACCCAGACATCACTCTCATGGGTGGCTGATATTAGGGGCTGGTTGCTCCCCTGGTGGTCTGATGGTTGAAACCTGCCAGGCAAGTGGCAATATCAGTCATGCCAACAGGCCCTTCAAGTTGCTGAGGTAGGTATCAGATGCTTGCACAACTTGGCATGTACAGCCTCTACTGGAAGATGATAAATGTCTTTTGGTCCAGTTTCAGGAGCAGAACATTCATGCTGCATATCTTCAGAGCCAGACAAAGAGGACACTAATCATTTCTTCAGGTCACCAGCAGAGGGGAGCCATCATCCTTGTACTGATAGGCAAAATAATGGGCACTGGAAGCTCAGCAGCAGAGGCAGCAACAAGTGCAAAATGAGATGACCACAGCCTCACCTCCTATTCCCATGCCAGTTTGGATTGCACAGTGTGCTACCTGTTTGTGAATCCCAGCCTGGTTGTTCAGATTTCTTGTAGTTAGTAGACATCCAGGACAGGAACCATTAAGGAGCCTAGCCCAAATTTGCAATTGCCCCCAAGCACTATGTGGTAAAGTGACTTGCTCAACGTCACATATTACTGCCAGAACAATTTTCATAGATTCATAGGTAAGTACTAAGCTAACTGCACTTGAGGTCTATTTTAAGCCTTGCCAGTTTCCCTTTTTGTGCTTGAAATACCCTATCCCATTTTGTTATAGATTGGCTTTACCCATCCTATGGTCGATAATTATATATTTCCCCTAATGAGAACTACTGAGATCATACTGTTGATAATTTGAGAGGACCCATGCATGGAGTAAAGCATTCAGGGGTTACATCTATCTCTAAGTAGTACAGGGGGCAGTCCTGGGGTAATTTTTCAGTTTTTCATTCATAGACCTGAACTCTTTTTGAATATGGACGAGGATGAACTTTGTTTTGTGTGGATGGGGAGTCGGTTCCACAGCAGTGGTGTCCTCTGTGAGATATACCTATCCCTCCAAACCATTCTGATGTTGCAGAAGAGGTTTAGATCCCTAGCCCAAATATTTGTGATGCCATTTGACTTACTGATGTGAAGTAAATCCATTAGTAATAGAGTGGAGGATGCCTTGTATGCCAGACACAGATCACCTGTTATCAGTCTGTAGGATACAGAGCATAGTGACAGAGCATTTAGTCAGTCCATGAAGGACATGTTGTTTAGGCCTTGTATCCTGTTAGTAAGGTATCTCTTTGGGCATTCATTTAATCCATGTGTCTGGACAGATACTTGCCAAACAGGGCATTATATTCAGTGACTGACCTAATGAGGATTAAGTAAAGAGGGACACTGACATCCCTAGATCTAGACACAATCCCTTTATTTATAAGCTGTGCAACATAGAAGGACTTTCTTACAAAAATAGACACATATTGGTCAAAAGGTCACTGTTCTCAAAAGTTCCCAAATCCCGAACAGCTGGGTCAGTTCTTAGGGGCATAGTGTCAGCGCTGTAGTTCTCTAGGGTAAATGACTTCCCAATTTAGGTTCAGTCTATGATTTTGACACCAGTTATTTATTTGAGACAAACCTTCCTGCAGGATAGCTTATTCATTTGGGGATTCAGTGACTGCTCCTAGTTTGCAATAATCTGCAAACTTAGCCACACAGCTTTTCATAGCTTGTAAAGTGAATCTGTGACCAACATACTTTTGAGAGGTGGGCGCAGACAGAAGTACTTGGAAAATCCCATGCATGGGGAAAACATACAAACTGCACCAAACAGTGAGATGATGTCAGGGCTGAACTCTGGATCTGGATATGTGAAGCACAGATAATACAGTTGAACTCTCATGCTGACTGTTCTTTTGAATAAGCTCTTCGTAAATGTTCCAAATCCAGAAATGGGGTATAAAATATTTGCACAATGACAATGCCAGGATATTTCTTTGGCTGTATAACAACAGAAAAAATGGTTATGTAATTTGGCATTTCTCTAAGAAACAGGAAAATCATTATTTCTGTAATGTCATTAAAGTAACAGATTAACATGAAACCCCTTTCAAACTTGTCAGACAATGCATATAGTAAGAATTTTGGTTTGACATTTTAGTCAGATTTAAGAGACATGGTAGAATTGTGCATATATGGTATTGAAACAACTTGTATTAAGTTAAAAGATAGCAAATGTACTTCCTTAAGGTTTGAGAAAGGCTGCCGATTTTGGCCTGTTAATACCCGAGGTAGAATATGTATTTCCTGTTATCACTTTTAACTCCTCACAAAATACTTCTGCTCTTCAAACTACACTAAACAAAATCTGCAAGTTCATATCACTGTCTGACTTGGGAACAGCACTCTCTCTTATTGTAGAAAGCCAATTGGATGCCAGTTACAGCATATGCTTACTTTCAAATTGCCATAGTTTTGCTGCACACTTGTAGGTGTTTATTTATGGCAGCAACACAGTATTTTCAGTTATCGCAAAACCAGAGATCCCTAATTTTAAAAAGGCCTGCCTTAGGGAGACTTGCAGGTGAATGATTCATTCAGTAAAATGGTTCTGTCTTCCTAGAATCTTTTACCCAAAGCTTTCAAAAATAAAAAAAATAACTTTGTTTTTTTTATTTTAGGAAGTCGCTAGGCAGTCTGATTATGAAGACATGCCCTTATCTGCTTATGAGGATTCAGATGGAGAGGAATCCATTCCTTTTGCCTCCCCTCCAGAGGATTTTTCTTTTGGTGAAACCTTACATACCTTAAGAGAGCATTTCCACTGGGAATGCGAAGACTATCCTCAGTCCAAAAAGAGACTCAGAGAATTTCTAGAGTTGCCTCAACACAGGCCTTTAGCAATACCCCCTGTCCTGGATGTTGTAGATGATGTTTTTATGGACTCCAGTCTAACTCCTGACACTTTACCTCTTGCCCATAGGAAACCAGACAGGTACTACAGAGTACCTGACACTCACAAATTCCTTTTCAAGAATCCTACTGCTGACCAAGAGATCATTTCCCAGGGGACTAAAGGTATCAAGTCTACTACAGCCAAGAATCCTACCCCTTCGGACAGGGATTCCAGAGCTTTGGACAGATGGGGTAAGAAGGTATATACCTCTGCAACTGTTGTTATTAGGGCATTGAATTGTCAGTTTCACATGTTTCGTATTGTAAATATGATATAACATCTACTGCTAGTAGTTTTTGGTTTGTTTGCGTGTTTCCTCATGCAGGAGCACCAAACTAATTAACCGGTGTCTGTCACTGTTTCCCGATACACTACTAGCACCCACTGTAATTACTTATACTTGTTTGTTAGCATTCTACGCCGCAGACAACATATGGCGAAAATTGCTAATACTACTCATCTGAAAAAAGTAATTTACTACATAAGTGTATTTACCTACACTTGTTTGTTAGCGTTAAATGTCTTTACTACCTGCTAGAAAGCCGTTTGTTAGCATTAAACGGCGCTATGTATGGCCCGCTAGTATGGGCTACATTTGCTAATACTACTCACTGAAGAAAGTAATGCATGTCCATTCTCTCCATGCTTAATGTGAATCTGAACCTTGCAGAGTAGTACATCGCAAACCAGTGCTAGCACACTGTAAGTATCTTTTGCATATTTATTTTGATGCTACATTCAGCCCATTTGCGCTAAACAAGGTTAGTGTACTGTATATACTATTGAGCGGAATACTTCAGCCACACTGGGTCAGTTTCACGCGTTTACCGTATACAGGAGCTCGGAGCAATGCAAAATAATGTAAATTGGCTTTCTCATAAGGAGCTGCTCACCTAGCTTTAACTGGATCATTTGTTATTTACCCTAAAATGTTAACCTGTGCAGATATATGCACAATCATCAAAAGATATGCTAGCCCTAGGACCTACACACACCGGGGACAATGAGAGATCACTCACGTTAGTGTTTTCTAGCCTATGTACAGTATTGTATCCATTTACAATGTTTCCTTTCTCGTCATTGGTATGCATGTTTGAGCCAGAAGACCTCTACAGACTAGCGCTTTTTCAGTCGCATAACTGTTGGCATAACAAACGTTGCCCAGCTTGTGTTGGCTTATATTCTGCACGCAGTCGTCGTGTTTTATTCTTACTGTTTTGTATCACAGCTTACTCCACAGTTGTTATCCTTGTTCTTAATTTGTTAAATTGACTCGTACGTTACTATCTGCTGAAGTTTTTGTATCTAAGCTAAATGTTCATACTCCCCACTTAAACCTGTTCTTATCTCCCTATCACCTTCAGATAAAATAAATCCATCTGCAGTGTCTCTGCCCTTCTGGACACCAAAGACTTAACCAAAGGATCATTAACTGTTCCTACTCTGCTACCTTCCCCCAGCACAAGAAAAGAACCACCCTACTCCCTGTTCTGCGGCTTCAAGCAGGCAAGAAAGTATGTGTAATTGAGGCCGCCTTCTAAACTTATACACTGTTGTTTAATTTTAGTAAGTGACTAGTGCACATTACCTGCCAGGACAGCCAGCAGCCATATCCCTCTTACTTCTATATTCCCCAGCCTTGCCCTTACTCCTGCCTCTATAACTTTGCCCCTGTCTAATTCAGATATCTTTCTTTTCCCTACCTTCACTTCCAAGGGCTCCCATCTTAGCGACCACTGTTGCAATTACATTACCTGGTCACTAGATGGGAGCTACCCTCCTTTATTAACACTATTTGTATATCTCCTTCCCAAATAGACTTTATAGAGCACTTCTCAGCTAAACCCAGGTTCTTATTTCCACTATATCCAAGTCCTATTCTCCCTGAACTACTCTACTCCTTCACCTAACCACTCTCTTCTAGTCCAATACTCCCTTACTTACCATACTTGGGTGGTTACTTTTCACTCCACTGATTGTCTCCTTCTATTACCTTACCTCTTTAGCCCCATCCAGCAAACCATGCCCCCAGCCCCCTCTTTTACCATTAATCCCAACTCCACATCCACATCCACCATAAAGAAACTCTTACTAAAACTAAAACCTGGATCCAATGCCCCTGATGAAATCCCCTCCTACTTCTTAAAACTTGCTGCCGATGTCATCGCCCTGCCTAACATCATACTAATAAATCGATCTATCCTAGAAAGCCTTTATCATCCCTCTCCACAAAGGTGGCAAGAACAATGACATCGCAAATTTTCGCCCAATTGCCATTCTGTCCCCTATCTCCAAACTACTTGAAAAGTGTGTCCACCAACAACTCTTACCCTACCTGATCAACAACCAGCTTCTTACCCCCACACAACATGGCTTTAGACCAGGCCATAGTACCTCGACAGCCCTACTCTCCTTCCTCGAAATAATCAACAAAGCCCGTGACTCTGGCCGCATTGTATCCACTCTTTTCCTTGACCTCTCTAAGGCATTCAACACCATTTCCCACAACCTGCTTCTAACCAAACTCTCTAAACTTAATTTAAGCCCTACCTCTACCCAGTGGTTCTCAAGCTACCTCAATAACAAGCAACAAGCAGTTAAATGGAAAAAAGCTATATCACCCTTCCTTAGTACATCCACAGACAGATCCATTCTAGGCCCCCTACTGTTTAATATATTCATAAATGATTTCTATCATGCCACCCCTCACTCCAGCCTCGTACAATATGCTGATGACTCTACAATAATCTGCCTCTCCCCTTCCCTTACAACTCTTAATATATTAACTCAAGCCGCTTTCTCTGCCACCGAACAGTGGATACTCGATAACCATCTAGCCCTCAATCCTACCAAAACAAAACTCATGTTATTCTACACCTCCAAAACCTCTCCCCTAAACACACAACCCTTCATAATAACTAGCAAAAATAATACTACCCAAGAACTTGTCTCAGATCAAAACTTCTTGGTGTTATTATTGATAATCAGCAAAAATTCGACAAACATCTGCAATCAAATATCAAAACGACCCAGCAAAAATTAGGTATGCTTTACAGCAACAAATGCTTTCTCTCACCCACCACCATGGTAACATTAGCCAACACATACCTTATCCCATCCCTCTTATATGGCGCATCCATCCCTGCCAACCTACAAGTTCCCTCAAATCAAACCTCTCATCCTGTTACAATAAGATATCCAAATTTGCAGCAGGACATATCCAAATTTGCAGCAGGACATAGAGCCTCTACACGTCACTGCAATTCCCTTCACTAACTGAATTGGCTAGAACTACCAAACCTCCTCACATATACCCAGCTCATTCAAGCACTTAAGCTCATTCAAAACTCATCACTTTGTCCCTCCCTTGCAAATACATTTGTAATGTACAAACCAGGAAGACTCTTAACCAACTCCCAAAACCTAATTAAAATACACAAACCAGCACGTCCAGCAGGGAATCAGCTAATGTCCTTCTCTCTTGCTCGCCTCTGAAACACTCTCCCTCCCTCCATTCACACCACCAATAGTCTCACCTTGTTCAAAACCTCACTGCACTCCCACCTTTCTTCAAGATGGATATGTTCTTGCAGCCATCCCACCTAACACTGACTGTACACACTTCTTGTGTTTATACTCATTCACCACCTGTTTACATTACTACCTACTACATTATTACCTACTATATTCACTATGTTTTGCTAAATATCTCAGTGAATCCATTAACTACTACAAACCTATCCCAATTGTAAGTACTATTCTATATATATGAAAAAATATATATATTTTAACGTGTGTGTTTATATTCCCTTTGTCCTATGAGACACACAAACTACTGTACTTCTACCACTGAACATATGTTTATAAGCAATGTGACTTATACCATGGAACAAAAGCAAGTGACCAATTATTATGTACATCTGTCTTATTTGAATTGTCTTATCTGAAAATGTCTTATCTGAAATTTACTATATACTATGTATAACTATATATATATATATATATATATATATATATATATATATATATATATATATATAAATAACTATGTATAACTGTCTTATATGAAATGTATTTCATGTATTTGGCTTCCTTTCATTGTAGTTGTATTTGTACTTCCTTTCATTATCTATTTGTATTTTTTTCCTGGAGCTTTTCTCCCCAGGACTCCATTGAAAATGGGCCCCAGCGGCCCAATGGACTATCCTGGCAAACAAACTACAAATAAATAAAATGCTGTAGTACCAGCAACATATTATGAAACTTATTAAACAAAAAATGGATACCTTTTCAGACTGTGCAGAGAATAAAGAATTGCAGGAGCTTATGCACTCTGCAAGCCAAGTCAGCAAGCATACTTTGCAGTGTGGCTTTGACGCCCTAGAAGCATCTTGCCGGGCAGCAGTCACTGGCTCTGTACTGAGAAGACATGCTTGGCTGAAGGAGCAGACCTTGCCAGACCATGTCAAATCAAAGTTACTAGATGCTCCTTTGAATAAGGACTGTTTGTTTGGCACCAAAGAAGAAGAGGTTCTTAAAAAGATGCAAGAAAAAGCTAGGTCTATGCAGACTGTCAAAGATTTTTTGCAAGTGCAACCACCTAGATTCAGTAGGCATTGCCCTTCCAAACTGTGGTCCTTTCCAGCCCCTTGAGGCCTTCTCAAACCAGACCCAGGGGAAACAGACCCCCCCCCCAAACACCAGTCTCAGGGTATGCGGAGATCTGAGCAATGGACTGCCCCCACCCCCAAAGCAGGGAGTGGTAAGCCTCCTCCTCACAGAAAAAGTTCACAATGACTTATTTACTCCACTTCCCAGCCCTGCCCAATTGCTTGTGCCTCTAGGAGGAAAACTTGCCCTTCATGCAAAAAACTGGATGTCCATCACTCAGGACCAGTGGGTCCTCGACATTGTATCCCAGGGATACAAATTTTATTTCCATTCATTACCAACCCCAAGAGGGTTCCCAGATCTTCCAACAAACCAGTGGGCAGAGGCTCAAAACCAAGTATATGCCCTGCTCAATATCAGAGCTATTCAGCCAGTTCCTGTATAAGAGGGATCAAATATTCTACTCCAGACTCTTCCTGGTACCCAGGAAAGAAGGCTCCTGGCACCCAGTCCAGGATCTTTCAATTCTCAACACCTTCCTGATGGTACCAAAATTCAGAATACTTACCATGTTCATAGGTTCATAGGTGTGTACTAGGCTAATGGCCCTGGAGCCTTTACAAGCCTAGCCCATAAATGTGCCCTGGCATCGTGCCACCCAGTGTTAGTTCCCAGTGCCTCTATCAAGTAGAGCCACTGGAGTGATCCCCAGGGTGAACTTTCTATTATCCATCCACTCATCAAGATTTCTCTTGAAGAAGGACAGTGAGGTGTTCTGCTTGACATGTATGGGAAGTCTATTCCATAGCATGGGCAGTCTCTGGCTTATGAATCTGTCCCTCCAACATGTTCTGTTGATTCTGGTAATGAGGTTGAGGTCTCTGGAGAATGCGGTGTGGAGGGATTGGGATTCTTCCCATGCTACTCACCCTAGATTTAAAAGAAGCCTATCTACACATCCCATAAGGGAGTCATGCAGGAAGTATGTACGTTTCATGGCAAGATCTATGCATTATCAATTCTCTGCACTTCCCTTTCGCTTATCTACTGCACCCAGAGTATTCACAAAATGCCTGGTGCCAGCCATTGCATACTGCAGGCAGAGAAATATCCAAATTTACCTGTACTTGGACGACTGCCTGATTCAGGCAGACAGTCAGGAATTGCTGCTGCAGCATCTGGCATTTATGAAAAACCTTCTCACTTCCTTGGGGTACACCATCAACAAAAAGAAATCAAAACTGGTACCCAATCAAAAGATTGTATTCCTCTTGGGAGCAAGCTTGGACACAACTTCCCAGGTGGCATTCCTCACTTCAGAAAAACAAGTCTGTCTGACAGACTACTTCAAAAAAAATGGCCACCAGAACCCAGCTATCCGCAAGAAAAATACTGCAAGCCCTAGGGTTCATGGCCTCATGTATACTGCTAACTCCATATGCAAGACTGCACATGAGGGAATTTCAGTGGTACTTAAAAAGTCTTTGGTGCCAACATTCTCAGGACCTGGAAACTGTCATTCCTATCATACCCTGTCTAAGGACAGAGTTCCTTTGTTGGGCAGAAGCATGCAACCACAATAAGGGACTGCCTTTTACTCAATCCCTCACTGCCCAGACCCTAACCACAGACGCATCAGACTGTGCCTGGGGGGGCACACATGGATGGTAAATGTATTCAGGGCCACTGGAGCCCAAGTCAAATTCATCTGCACATCAACCAGAAAGAGATGCTAGCTGTACAGAATGCACTGACAGCATTCAGATCCCTACTCCTCCCAGGACAACTGCTAATAAAAACAGACAACACCACAGTTATTTGGTACATCAGCAAGCAGGGGGGAACCCATTCCTACCCACTCTGCAGGTTAGCCATGGCCCTGTGGAACATGGCCTTGGACATTCAAGTCCATCTGCAAGCACAATTCCTGCCAGGCAAACAAAACTCACTGGCAGACGATTTAAGCAGAAATCTCCTAGACCCCCACGAGTGGCAATTGGAGCCCAGCACCTTCAACCTTCAGATTCAGAGATGGGGGACCCCAGAGATGGATCTCTTTGCTTCCCCATACAACCATCAGCTCAACAATTTCTGCACCAGGACTCCTGACAGCAGGGCCTGGAAAGTGAATGCCCTATCTTTTCAGTGGGTAAATCTCTCAATCTATGCCTTCCCCCTCTACCCCTTCTCTGAAGAGTATTACTCAAGATAAAACAAGACAGACCAAGGACAATTCTGATTGCCCCGGATTGGCCACGCCAGCACTGGTACTCACTCCTATGTAGCCTGGCACCTATGCCAGAAACCACCCCTTCTCTCTCAGCAGGAGGAACAGATTTTGCACTCTCAAATGCAAACCCTAAATCTTGCAGCCTGGCTTATTCCTTGAATTCTCCCCCAGCAACCCTAAGCAAGCAGGTGCTGGTCATCATTCTTGAAGCCAGAAGACCAAGTACAAGAAAATTCTATTCTGATAAGTGGAAAAGATTCTGCTCATTGATTCAGTCTAAAAGAGAGGACACAACACTGCCTTCCCTGCCCCTAATCCTGGATTACTTAGCAGATCTACTCCACCTAGGCCTGTCCTTCTCCTCCATTAAGATACATGCTTCAGCCATTTCTGCTCATTATAACACTGAGCCAGCTCTCTTCTCTCACCCTCTTATCAAACAGTTCCTGAGAAGGGAAAACAATTTAAGGCCACCAAGGAGAGCACCCACCCCTGCTTGGGACCTTAACTTTGTACTGGAAAAGCTCACGCTTCCCTCCATTGAACCTGCTGCATCAGCAGAGTTAACATTTCTATCTTGGAAAACAGCCTTGCTTCTAGCCATCACTTCAGCTAAAAGAGTGTCTGAGCTACAAGCCCTGATGGTTGTGGAACGCTTCATTATTTTCCACGCTGACAGAGTTTCCCTCAGGACTAACCCTTCCTTTATGCCTAACGTGGTGTCCAGTGTGGCTCTCAACCAATCCAACCATTTGCCAACATTCTTCCCTAATCCTCAAAATAAAGGGGAAAGGATCCTGCACTCCTTGGACGTGCACAGACAGCTTAGATTCTTCCTTGATAGGACTAAGCCCTTCAGGAAATCTGATCAGTTACTAGTCAGCTTTGCAACAGGGGCAGAGGGAAAGGCCATTTCAAAACAAACTATTTCCAAATGGATAGCACACTACATCCATTTCTGCTACAAGCACCAGGGGGTCAGAACACATTCCACGAGGGCAACAACTACCTCTACAGCATTTCTCAGGGGAGTCCCTACCAGGGGCATCCTGGAAGCTGCTACTTGGAGTTCTGTACACACTTTCACCAAGCATTACCACCTGCCTATCTTTTCTAAATCCAGGGCAGGTTTTTGCTACAACAGTCCTGCAAGGCATACTAACCAGCCCCAACTCTTCTTCATTGCCTTCACCCTTCTTCAGTTTTAGGAATCTACCCAAGTGTGATGACTGCAACAGTGAAACATGAAGAACATAGTATAGTTGTGTACACTTACCATAAATGTAGATGTTTGAGTGTATTCACTGTTGCAGTCCTGGTTTCCCTCCCTCCAGCCCCCTGGTTTTCACTCTCTCCTCTCTATGGCTGTTACTCACCCCTTCTGGGGTATTGGTATTTACTTTTTACTGGTCAGGTTTTCCTCACCATAACTTAGCTCCCTATTTGGGGGACTCTTGACATTTGGTGCAAGAAAAACTGATGTAATGGCATCAGCTGCCTGGTTTTATACACCTGACAACCTGATGTCAGTCCTGGAGTGACAGCATCCGATGCAGAAATACTAAGTCTCTGGTATTCGGTCCGACTGAGGGCTACCTGCAGGCAGATAACCCAAGTCTGATGGCTGCAACAGTGAATACTCTCGAACATCTACATTTATGGTAAGTGAACACAACTGTATTTTTTTTATATCATTTAATTTCTGTGTTGCAATCAATGTCTTTCTTTATAACCATATCTCTGTTAAACATTGTATTTGTATAAAAAGTGTAATGCTGGCTCTTTCCCACTTGTTTAAAAGAAAGGAATTTAAGCATGGAGACTGTTTAAGGTATTGGGGAGAACAGAAATTTCTTAAGTGATAGCTAGTAAGTGGGATAAAATGAAAATGCATTTTAAAAATAGTGTAACAATAAAAGAGAAAGCAATATGATTATGAATAATATGAATTATTTACAGGGGTTGACAAAGGTTAGTGTTGCAGAGTAAGGAGAATCTCACAGAACAAGAGGCACAACTGCAGAGTACTGAAAGGAAATAAAGGAGTATTTGGATGACATGCACAAGTTTAGAAAGATGACTTAAGCAACTATTTTTTGAGAACAACTCCAGTGCACAATAACTTTTAACACAATCACTTAGGTAATAGACAGTAGAAAGGGTTTTTTGCCAAACGTAGGGAGCCTAAAGTAAGAAAAATAACCAGAGAGCCTATGGAGGTATTAGAGATATTTTGCAAGTTTTATAAAAGCCTGTATAAAGCAGAGAAATGTGGAAATCAATAAAGAACACAAATGGAAGTATTTATGGAATACTTAATTATGCCGAGGTTAGTGGTAGATGAGGCTGAACAACTAATAGTTAAAATTGGGAAAATGAGAGAAATATTATGATGTATAATCAATCTGCAGGAAAATCTCCAGGAGCAGATGGCTTTCCTGTGGAAGTTTTGAAGTTGGGAGGCAGATCTGGAAGATTTAATTTAACAGTATTTTATAAGGAGGGGAGCACCAACACCTTGGAAGAATGGTGGCTGCATTGCCTCAAGATGGAAAAGACCCATCAGACCTAGCTTTATATACACCCATTTTAATTTTCAACTATGATTGTAACATGTTAATATCTATAATAGGCAAAAGAATGTCAAAGGTGTTGCCACAATTGATTGATATGGACAAATGTGTTATTTTTTTTAGAGTGGAGGCAAGCTTTTGACAACATTAATAGAGCAATGATGATCCACAGGGAAGCAGAATGTAAGAAAATTCTGCTGTTGTTGGTTGATCTTGATCGGAAGAAAGAATTTGACAGATTTAGCTGGGAGTTTTTGAGCAGGGCAGTAGAAAGATTTACATTTCTTGATGCAATAATAAGGTTAATTAGGAGGATACATGAAGGATCGAAGGCAAGAACTGACGTAGGAGGGTTCCTCTCTGAAAAGTTGCGTTTGAGGAGGAACCAGGCAGGGTGTTGCCTTTACCCTTCATCTGCTTTATATTTAGTTACTATCAAATAAAATATGGGACTCAAAAATTTAAGGATGTAATTGGTGTGGTAGTCAAGAAAAGTTGATTTTATTTGCAGATTACAGTATTTTCTACCTGATAAATCCAGAAAGGACATCTCAGTGTTATGGAACATCTTGAGGCAGTTTCAAGTCTTTTAAACAAGATAAAATAAAGACTATAGCCTTAAATTATGTACCCACACACAAATAGGTTAACCAATACTGATATTTATGGGGACACAATAAGATGAAGTATTTAGAAGTATGGATTAAAATGCTTCTGATGTGACAGCTAAGGCATGCGGGAAGGGACTAAATAAAAGATAATACAAAAAATGAGAAACTGGAAGCTGTTGTTTATGCAAGCAGTGAAAGTAATTTTAGTCCATTCAGTTTTATATACTGGTCATGTATTTGTTTATCAACCATAGGAGAAGTTGTGGACAATAATTAACAAAAAGTTGAAGGAATTTATCTGGAAAGGGAAGAGAGGGAAAAATTAAGTGGGATAAGTTTATCCTTCCAGATTTGAAGTAGAAGGTTATAATTCGAAGTAGAAAGGGATGATGATGATTAAGCAGGGTGGTTAGTTCAAAAAATAAGGAGAGATTTGGATTCTGGTTGCGGATCCTTAAGAAGAATAGCAACAACCGTACAGAATATTGTATACATAAAGTAGAAGAAAGTATTCTAAGAACTAAGCTGATGTGAGAATGGAGAAAGGAAATTTTGCCAATAGGTAGGAATACAAACAGGGGTACAAAAACAGGCATGAGGGGCTGGAGTTTACTGACAAAGGAACCACGGTGTGATGAAAGGAGGTACTGCCAGCTATGCCAGGAGAAGTGGGGCAGTGGATATGTAATCTATGCTAGCACAGCTGGCTAGAATTTTGTAAAGAATTATATGTCAGTTGTGTATCAAACTGATTTGTACAGATGTCTGTGTTTAAAGATGTATTTGCAGAGTTGCTTGTATTAAAATGTATCAACAGTGTGTCCTGCTGCAAAAAAAAAAAAAAAAAAAAAAAGAAATGTACATGTATTGCCTGGCTAATTCTCACCATGAATGTATATAGTCTATTAATCAAATTATTGTTATTTTTTCCCCTGACTGTTACCAGGGGTAACTCGAACTTGTGATATTGTCTATTTCATGTCTGCTTATGTCATTTGTAAATATCTCATCTGTAATATATCTTCTTTGTTATACTTATCTGTCTACCTTGGTAACACACATTCTTTATTATTAATCTGTCAACCTTGGAGCTTTTCTCCCTGGGCCTCCACTGAAAATGGACATTAATCCAGTTGGACTATCCCGGTCAACAAATGTAAAATAAAAATAAATAAATAAACTGAATTAAATGTATATATTGTAACAGAGGATACTGGAAGAGAAGAAGCTAATCCCAATCCACCCGACTTTCAGAAATACTGGGCCTAAAGATGTTATCACACAGTTTTGAATGAAGCCAGAGGGACAATGTCTGTAAGAAGTATAGTTTATTAGCTTCTGTAAGAAGAGAGGAGGTGTTTTATGGTTTCCAGGAGCTCCAGCAGATCTTAGCAAGGCTGTGTGTGTGTGTGTGTGTGTGTGTGTGTGTGTGTGTGTGTGTGTGTGTGTGTGTGTGTGTGTGTGTGTGTGTGTGTGTCTGTATTACTGACACCTGTGTGATAAATCCTGACAGCTTCTAGTAGTGGGGTGTTGCATTGGGACCTTTAGTCAGATGACAAGATGTATGTGATGTCATTCTGTACAGAAATCATTTTTAATACTAGATGAGACTGAAGTCTAAGAAGCAGTTTGTTCTTGGACCCTGACGAAGGAGGAAGGCCACTCAACCACTTCATCTTGCCTTGCTCTAGTGTGATGTGGAAGATAGAGGGAACTTATTTTTTAGGAGTGTAATGAACTGGAAAGTTTTAAAATTTCATACAGAGTACTCTTTCAGAAATATTTGGTGAGCAAATGGCTGTAAATAAGGAATAAATTATTTTGAGCTGGAACCCAGGATCTGAATTATATAGATACGGTAAGGCCTTATGTTAAATTCTGTTGGCTGCCAAAAATATTACTAGAAAATGGAAATCAAAGTCTAAACCAGCTGTATTTGAAATATAGAATATTATAAAAGAGATAAAACAAGCGGAAGAATGGTCTTTGGAAAAGCGAAGGTGCAAATTACATAAGTAAATGGACACTGTAGGAACAATACGGACAGAATAATGTTCAGAAGGGGAAGGAGGATTGAAGTTTACAGAATGGCAGGAATTGAGCAATTTATGTGATGTTGGACTGATAATTATAAAGAAGGAAAACATATGTGTGATGTATAATGTATTTAAATGAAAGAAAGTCTAATGCTTGTGTTTCATTTCATTTAATTTAATCTGAGTTTTCAGAATGTGTTGATTGAAGTATGTATATATTAGTCCCTCTGGCTTGCATTATGGTTGAAAAGGTACCAAAACCAGCCCATCTAACTAGTTAACAAACCAACAGTCAAATAAATAATTGCTTTGTTTTGCAGAAGTCTGATGTATAATGTATTCTGTCTGTGAATAAGTATACTTGTCGTACAGGTACACAATGAACCAAATTCTTTAATGTTAGCTTAGTGTGCACATGAAATGTTAGAGGTATACCCTACACACATTCATCTGAAGACATCAAGAAGCTGACACTTACACAAAACCACCAAACAGTTTACATTAACAGAAAGATGGCAGATGGAGCAGAGAATCTAAAGTGATGACCTCACAACACTCAACAGCACAAAAAACATGTTCTAACTCTGCTGACAGAATCCCAACCAAGTTCCTAAAAATTAACAGCAGACTCTGTGGCATACCCGAATAGTATTCTGATTAATAGATCCATCCTAGAATCTTGTGTACCCACCCTCTGGAGAAAAGCTATAATCCTTCCTCTTCACAAAGGCGGCACCTCAACTGACATCTCAAATTTCTGCCCCATTGCTCTCCTCTCCCCATCTCTAAAATTCTAGAAAAATGTGTCCAAAAACAACTCTTAGATTTCCTTCTAAAGAATACAATTATTTCTCCCACACAGCATCCGCCCAGGACATAGTACAACCACCACTCTTATATCTTTCTTAGACATAGTCAACAAAGGCCACAATCTGGAAATATTGTATCAGCCCTGTTTCTGGACTTATAAAAGGCTTTTGATACAATATCTCACCCTAGCCTCCTCTCTCAACTCTCTAGTTTAGGTCTAACTTCCCAATCTCTCATCTGGTTTAAAAGCTACCTCTCTAACAGAGAGCCTGCTTTCATATGGCAACATTCCATTTCTCCCTGTATTCAAAAACCTACAAGCATACCCCAAGGCTTAATATTAGGCCCACTTTTATTCAGTGTCTTCATCAATAATCTTCACCAAGTCTTCCATCAAGGTTCCCTAGTCCAGTACGCAGATGACTCCATTATCGTCTGCTCTGCTGTCAACTCAAATATTTTAAAGCAATATAACCAAACTGCATTCACTACTGAGGAAACCTGGCTACATAAAAAACACCTTTCTTTAAATTCCAGAAAGACCAAACTTATGATATTCATTCCCAAGAAAAATACCTCCATTAATAAAACCAAATTTGAAATACTTTCCCATAATTCCACAAAAATTGAGTTGTCACCTCTACTAAACTGTTTGGGTAATAATTGACGATTTATTAAATTAATTCTTCACATTCAATGTCATGTCAGCAAAACCCACAAAAAACTTGAGCTTTTTTATAGATGCAATAAGATGTTCTTCATGTTTCACTGTTGCAGTCATTACATTTGGGTTATCTGCTTACAGTAGCCCTCAGTCGGCCTGATTAACAAAGTCTTGGGTCCTGTGTCAGTTGCTCTCCCTTCTTCCATGACGTCAGGGGTATAAAACATGCAGCCGAAGCCATTACATCAGTCTTTCTTGCCGTGCAGTGCCCGAAGCAGAAGCGGTAGCAGTTCACAAGTGCCGGTCGGCCGACTCCTGAAATTTTCATTTTCTAGTTTCAGAACCGAAGTCTTCAACTAAAGCTAAGTACCCCGTTGGGGAAACTTTTTCTTGCTCCTTGCCGATGTCAGTAAAAGTTAATAATTGCATTACTTGTGGAAAGCGAATACCTCACAAAGATTTTCATTCATACTGTATTCCTTGCCTAGGCCCTGACCACGACGTACCTTGCTGTCAGTTTTGTGCTTTATTTAATCAGCACACTATCCATCATCGGTATATTTTCGCTTCTAAATATTTCGGTTCTCGGTTTAATTATCCAGAAATGTCATCAGTTAGCCATCCGTCTACTGGGATTCCGAGAAAATGCAAAGATAAAGACAGAGACAGGCCGCCTAGGTCCAAAGCTGCCGATGACGCTTTTCCTAAGCCAGTTGCCAGTTCACCAGTACTCAGGCGCTTTTGCAGCCCCTGATACCTGTTACTTCAGGCCTATACTGAGACCCATTCGGAGTCCAGTATGCCGCAATATACTTCAACTGTGGAACCTGCGGATGTCTCTACCTTGGATGGATCCGGAGCCACTGTACAGGCACTGGCTTCTGAGGGTGTATTCAGGCCTACAGACTTGCATATTAAACCGATGCCTCCTTCTTCATTTAGGCCAAAATCTCGAACCGTGCCTAAGAAACCAATGCCCAGGCCGCATGCTCAGGCCTCTATGTCTATAAAACAAATAAGGATGGCTGAAGATCTTATAACTCTAATCAGGGGAAGCCAACCTCCCCCTTCTAAAAGACCTAGGACTGAAGTTGTTTACAAATCTTCTGAACAGGATTCTGATGTTTTTGATTCTTCTGATGATCTGGATTTGCCCTTATCTACTTATGAGGATTCTGCTGCAGAGGACTCTATTCACTCTGCTTCCCAGCCAGATGATTTTTCTTTTGGTGAGACCTTACATACTCTTAAGGAAGCATTTCCACTGGGAAAGCCAGGACCTTTCTAATGCAAAAAAGAGGCTTAGGGATTTCTTACTTCTGCCTCAGCATAGGCCTTTAGCTATGCCTCCTGTACTAGACATTGTTGATGAGTTGATGTGCCTTTTCAGAATCTAGTTTGGCTCCTGATTCTTTGCCTCCTGCTCCCAGAAAACCTGACGGATATTACAGGGTTCCTGATTCTCATAAGTTCCTTTTTAAAAATCCTATTGCGGATCCAGAGACTGGTTCACAGGGACCCAAGGGCATTAAGGCTTCTACTGCTAAAAATCCTACCTCCTCTGATAGAGACACCAGGGTGCTGGATAGATGGGGTAAGAAAGTTTACACTTCTGCAGCCTTGGCCATTAGGGCTTTAAACTGCCAGTTTCATATGTTAAAGTATCAACAACATGTTACTGGATTGCTTAAACAGAAAATGATATTACTTCCTGACTGTTTTGAAAATAAATAATTACAGGATTTAATGCATTCTGCTGAACAGGTTGGAAAACATACTTTGCAGTGTGGATTTGATTCATTAGAGGCCTTTTGCAGGGCTGCTGTTACTGGGTCTGTGCTCAGAAGGCATGCTTGGCTTAAGGAGCAAGGTTTGCCTGATAATGTTAAAGCTAAATTGTTGGATGCTCCCTTAAATCAGAATCCGCCTGTTTGGCAACAAGGCTGAGGAAGTTCTTAAAAAGATGGAAGATAAAGCTAAATCTATGCAAACTGTTAAAGATTTCTTACAAGTTCAGCCTCCTAGATTTAGTAGGCACTGGCCCTCTAAAAATTGGTCCTTTCCACCCCCTTCCAGGTCTTCTCAAGCCAAATCCAGACACAGCAAAAACGCCAAGTTTCAGTCCCAAGGGACACACAAGACAAGCAGTGGGATGTTTCCGCACCCAAACCTGGGAGTAGTAAGACTCCTCCGTATGGAAAACTGTCTCAATGACTTGCTTTTAAAACTACCAAGCACTTCCCAACTGAATGCTCGTTTAGGCAGAAAGATTGGTCTGCAGGCCAAAAACTGGGAACTTATTACCCAGGGCAAATGGGTTGTAAATATAGTGTCCCAAGGATACAGATTTAATTTCCACACATTACCAACACCAAACAGGTGGCCAGATCTACCCCCAAATCAGTGGGTAGAGGCCCAAAATCAAGTACTCTCTCTCTCTCAAGCATGGGGGCTATTCATTTGGTACCAGAAGAGGAAAAGGGACAAGGTTTCTATTCGGGACTTTTTCCTGATACCCAGAAAAGGCAATACATGGTGTCTTATCCTGGACCTTTCTGTTCTAAACACCTTTCTGGTGATTCCAAAATTCAAAATGCAGACTCTTCACAAGCTGCTACCTATGCTAGGCAAGGATGCATGGTTGGGAACACTAGACTTAGCATACCTGCACATCCCTATCAGGGAGTCTTGCAGAAGATACCTACACTTCAAAGCAGGCTACATGCACTATCAATTCTCTGCACTGCCCTTTGGCTTATCTACTGTGCCCAAAGTATACACAAAGTGCCTAGCTCTAGTCATTGCATTTTGCAGGCAAATAAATATTCAAATATACCCATACCTGGACGATTGTCTAATTCAGGCAGAAAGCAAGGGCATTCTTTTGAATCATCTGGCCTTTGTTCAAAGGGTACTGACATGACTGGGGTTCACCATAAACAAAAAGAAATCCCACCTGGTACCCTGTCAACAAATTATATTCCTGGGAGCAAGCTAGAATACAACTTCCCAGATGGCTTTCCTCATGCCAGAGAAACGGATTCATTTCACAACTTACTTCAAACAAGTTGCCACAAAAACCCAGCTATCTGCAAGGCAAAAACAGCAAGCCTTGGAGTTCATGGCCTCCTGCATTCTTCTAATTCCATATGCAAGGCTGCATATGAGGAAACTACAATGGTATCACAAAAGTCTATGGTGTCAACATTCACAGGATCTAGAAGCAAGGATTCCTATCATACCTTGCCTACGCCTAGAGTTCCTTTGGTGGGCAGAGGCCTGCCACCAAAACAGGGGACTACCATTCACATTATCCCCTGCCACCCAGACCTTAACAACAGACGCATCGGACTCTGCATGGGGGCTCACCTGGCAGGGAAGTGCATTCAGGGCAAATGGAACCCAAGTCAAATGCACCTGCACATAAATCAAAAGGAAATGTTAGCTGAACAAAATGCTCTGACAGCAGTCAAGGACCACATTCTTCCAGGACAACTAATGGTAAAGACGGACAACACCACTGTCATGTGGTACATAAACAAGCAGGGGGGTACACATTCTTACCCCCTCTGCAGTCTAGCCATGGCATTGTGGAACACAGCCTTGAGCTACCAAGTGATTCTACAAGCTCAGTTCCTGCCAGGAAAACAAAATACACTGGCAGACGGACTAAGCAGAAACCTCATGGACCCACACAAGTGGAAACTGGAACCAAGGATGTTCAACATGTTGACAAGCAAATGGGGGAGCTCAGATATAGACCTGTTTGACTCCCCCTAGAACCATCAACTGGACAAATTTTGCACAAGGATTCCCCACAAACTAGCTAGAAAAGTGGATGCTGCATTCTTCAGCTGGAAAAAACTTTCAGTTTATGCCTTTCCTCGTCTGCCTCTGCTCTCCAAGGTACTACTAAAGATAAAACAGGACAGGCCAAGGATGATTTTAATTGCACCAGACTGGCCTCGCCAGCACTGGTACCCACTCTTGCGCAGTGTGTCATGCTTGGCTCCATGGCACCTGCCTCAGACTCCTTCCCTGTTTTCTCAGCAGGAGAACCAGATTCTGCACCCAAAGTTGCAAACCCTGAACCTAGCAGCCTGGTTAATTACCTAATCTCTCCTTTACCATCCCTCAGTAAAACAGTGATTGATGATATTTTAGAGGCAATGAGGCCTAGTACTAGAAAATCTTATGCTGCAAAATGGAAAAGATTCTATGCCTGGAACCAATCTCAAGGAATGAACGCTGCAGTATCCAATTTACCTCAGATTCTGCAATAATTCAATGAGATGCTTCATAAGGGCTTGTCTTTTTTCTCTATCAAAATTCATGCCTCAGCCATTTCAGCACAGAGCCTCCCCTCTTCTCTCACCCACTGCTCAAGCAGTTCCTCAGAGGGGCCAAATATTTAAGGCAGTCCAGGAGAGCTCCAACTCCAGCCTGGGATCTTAACTTTGTCTTGGAGAAACTCAATCTTCCCCCTTTCGAGCCAGCTGCTACTGCAGATTTAAAATTCCTTTCCTGGAAAACAGCTTTCCTTTTAGCAATCACTTCTGCAAGAAGGGTATCTGAATTACAGGCCCTTATGGCAGTGGAACCTTTCATAATTTTTCATGCGGACAGGATGTCCTTGATAACCAGTCCCTCCTTCATGCCCAAGGTGGTATCTAGTGTGGCTCTTAATCAGTCCATTTTTTTGCCTACCTTCCTTCCTAACCCACAGAACAAAGGGGAATGAATACTACACTCTTTAGATGTGCACAGACAGCTTAGATTCTACTTGGACAGGACTAACCCTCAAAGGAAATCTGAACAACTGCTGGTGGCATTTGCTGCAGGGACATAGGGGAAAGCTATTTCAAAACAAACCATTTAAAAATGGATAGGCCACTGTGTTCATTTCTGCTATAAGCACCATGGAAAACCTATCCCACAGGGCATCAGACCCCATTCAACCAGGGCTGCATCTACCTCTACAGCCTTTCTCAGGGGCGTTCCTACTAGGGACATCCTAGAAGCTGCTACCTGGAGTTCTGTACATACTTTCACCAAGCATTATCATTTGCCAATTTTCTCTAAATCCAGAGCTCGTTTTGCCACTGCAGTCTTGCAGGGCCTTATAGCTGGTCCTCATTCTATTTAAATTCCTCCTCCCAACCTTAGCTTTGGGAATCTACCCAAATGTAATGACTGCAACAGTGAAACACGAAGAACAGAGCACAGTTGTGTACACTTACCATAAATGTAGATGTTCGAGTGTATTCATTGTTGCAGTCCTGGTTACCCTCCCTTCAGCCCCCTTTCTTCTTTTGGCTATACCTCTACTCTCACTTACTATGCTCTAAAAGCTTTTTGGTGTATTTGCTTTTTTGTTGGAGGTATATCCTTGTATTTATAGATTTGATTGCTTCCCATTAAGGGGGCACCTGACATCTGGGGCAAGAAAAACTGATGTAATGGCGTCTGGTGTATGTTTTATACCCCTGATTACCTGACGTCATGGAAAAAGGGACAGCAACTGACACAGGACCAAGACTTTGTTAATCAGGCCAACTCAGGGCTACTGCAAGCAGATAACCCAAATGTAATACTGCAACAGTGAATACACTCGAACATCTACATTTATGGTAAGTGTACACAACTGTACTTTCCTCTCCCTCCCCTCCAAAAAAACTATAGCACTGTCTTACCTTTTTCCTTCTCTAACTTGTGGCGCATCTTTAACAAACCTGCAGTCCTCCCTGAAGACCAAATTAGAAGCATGTTATAACGAGATTGCTAAATTTGAAACTAATAGTCACCACTCTACTCATCACTGCACTGCACTAAAACAACTTCAGTGGCTGGAATTCCTCCATCACCTTTTCTTACTTCAACTTACAACCATGCATAAATTAATACATAAGCCTCAAAACTGCCCTGCACTTAGTTCTTTAGTCTCCCTCTGTAATCCTATTAGGCCTCTTTGTTCTGAACATCAGTATCTTCAAATCCATAAACTTAAGCTACCTGCAGGTCAGCTGTTATACTCTTGGATTATAGCTAAACTCTGGAACAGTCTACCCCCGTCTATCCACTTACAAGAAAGCCCTTCCATTTTTAAAACTGTGCTGCACAATTGTCTTCTTTCCAAGTGGGTGTGTAATTGTTCCTCCTCCTCTGTCAGGCATTACTTAAATCGATCAGTATACCCCTAAACCTTTTTCTAATACACCTTCTTTTTTTCAGTATAACTTTTATTTTATTTACCCCCTACTTACATCTCCACTTAGCTCTACTACCCTTCTCCTTTCCTCGCATCACCCCTTTCTCTTCATTTCTCCTCTGTACACCCTTCCCCACCTCTCTCCTTTTTCTTGCCCCCTTCCTTTCTTCCCCTATTATTTTGTCTAGTAACTACCTCTGCCTTCAAACTGACTTTTACTAGATCATTTGTATTCTCACCCTGGCCATTTTATATTTGGCCTTATTTCCCTTTACCTCTTTTGCTGCATACTACTGTCTCATCCTAACATTTTTGTTTTACTTTATATCTTCGTATTATTGTATCCGTGACCATGTTCAGCCTTCATGCCTGAAAGTTTGTAGCAGAGACTAATTCATTCTAGGTAAATTTTAATGAACATCCTATGAAATTTTGTAACTTCTTGATGTAATGTCTGCAAATAGTTTTCATGTTCTTGTTTTTTTTCTCTCTTAACTCTTTTAACTTTGTAATTTCTGTAAATAATTTTTGTGCATTTTTTATCACTTTCTGGAGCTTTTCTCTCTGGGCCTCCACTTAAAATGGGCTTCCTTTCCCCACTGGACTTTCCCGGTAAACAAATGCCAATAAATAAATAAATTATACAGTGCTTATAGGAAAACTAAGTAAGAGATGAGCAGAGGAACATGCAAAAATCACAAGACAGGTATATGTATACATACATTATATCTATGTATATGTAAAACAAAGCACCAAGTGTCACAGTATGTACATACATTGAGCAGCAGATCTGCTCCATTAAATTAGCAAGGGCACATGCACCCAGAAATTCATCCATTCTCATGTAACTCATTTAATCCATGTCAAGGTTGTTGGAAAGCTGGAACTTGTTTTGGCTGTCAGTGGGTGAAAGGTAAAAAAAACAACTCGCAGCTGGAACACTATAGCATTGTAGAACACACACATACATAAACTGGAAGATCACCAGTCTGCTCATAGCATGTCTTTTTGATGTAAAATAAGAATAGATTTTGTGGCAAAAACTCACATAAACACATGAAAGAAGTACAGATCCCACACTGGTGGCACCTTAGCCGAGAATGAAGCCACTGTGAGGCATCAGTCTAACAGGTGACTTTCAATTCACCAAAGGTAGTTTCAGCAAATTTAAAGGACTGAATTACATTCAGCAAAACTACTTTTATCCCTCAGAGGCACATGCTTCAGGGATCTAAACCTTGTTATCACAATGAACAAAACATGCTGGAGAAAATAGGTTCCTGACCCAGAGACTCCCCAGACTCTGGAATAGACTGCCCATACATGTCAAGCAGAGTGCCTCTTTGGCCCTCTTCAAAAGGAACCTTGATGATTGGATGGACAGGGATCCAGGGACGTAAATATTGTGCGAAGAAATAGCTAGGGAATTGATGTCCTTCAAGGATGCATCTGCAGTCCTAACATATGGGTTGTCCTGCCTCAGGCAGCCCTTCGGTCGGCCGGATTCCAAAGTCTGGGTCTGGCCTCGGCTGATGTCGCACTTCACCCGAAGTCATAGCTGCTGTTTATTGGGTATAAAGACATCAGCTGACGCCATTTTCCTCAGTCTTTCTTGCCGCGCGGTGCCCGAAGCAGAAGCTGTTCGCAAGTGCCGGTCGGTCAGATCCAGAGATTTCTACTACCGAAGACCTCTAAAAGGCTAAGTACCCCGTTGGGGACTCTTTCTTGCCTCAGCCGATGTCAGACAAAGTAAATAATTGTTTAACTTGTGGGAAACAAATACCTCATAAGGATTTCCACTCTTACTGCCTTCCTTGCTAAGGCCCAGACCACGACGTATCAGCTTGTCTAGCCTGTGCTTCCTTCAACCGACGGACACTTAGACGTCGGTCGGAGTTTGCAGAGGAGTTTTTTGGTCCCGCTATTGCATACAAAATGCCGTCGGAGACTCCGACTACTCAATTAGCTAAAAAACGCAAGGAAAAGGACCGACATTCGCGGCCCGCGGTTTCGGCTGAAACCACGGTTAGGCTAACCGCGAGTGTCTCGGTTTCGGCTGAAACCGAGTCCCCGGTTCTTCCTTCGGCCGAAAGCATGCCTCCGATAGCCGAGGCCTCACAGAGCATGGCTGAATCTGTTACTGAATTTACTGCTACAGAAGCAGGCACCCAGGATTTGTCAGACACTATTCCTTTAGACATATCTACCCCTGCACATGGGGCTGCTAGACCCCCTGCTTCTATGTCTATCAAGACTTTTGCCAGGGCTAAAGCAGCTAAATCTTCTAAGGCCTTACCTGCTAAAACTTCCTCACATAGGCCTACCTCTAGTTCCCAAATACTCAGCCTGGCTGAGGATCTCATTTCTTTGATCAGGGGATCCCAACCTCACCCAGACAGGGCCTCTCAGCCCCCTCCAGATTAGAGGCCTAGGACTGAACCCCCGGAACCTGCCACTACAGACTATTCCTCGGATGACTCAGACATTTCAGACCCTCAGGAAGGCCCATATTCTCCTTATGAGGATTCTGATGCAGAAGACTCCATTCCTTCTGCTTCTCCTCCTGAAGAATTTTCTTTTGGGGAAACCTTACATGCCATGAGGGAACACTTCCAATGGCAGGGCCAGGATTTTTCAGATTCAAGGAAAAGGCTAAGGACTTTTTTACACTTACCGCAGCATAGACCTTTAGCCATTCCTCCAGTACTAACAGTTGTTGATGATGCATATAATGATGCCTGTACTGCCCCTGATTCTCTTCCTCCGGCCCCTGCCAAGCCTGACAGATATTATAGGGTTCCGGACACACACTACCATTTGTATAAGGCTCCTGTTGCAGACCCTGAAACCATTTCACAGGGCCCTAAAAGTGTGGCAGCTGCCTCTGCCAAAAACCCTCTTTCCTCTGAAAGGGAATCTAGAGCATTAGAGAGATGGGGTAAAAAGGTTTATACTTCTGCTACTCTTTCGGCCAGGGCCTTAAACTGTCAATTTCACATGATTCAGTACCAGGAATTTTTGTTAGACCAGCTAAATAAAAAACTGTCCTCTCCTGAACCTATAGACCGCAAGTCCCTTCAGGATTTGGTACATAACTCTCAGCAGGTCAGTAACCATTTTTTAAAATGTGGCTATGATGCACTGGAGGCTTCCTTTAGATCAGCTATGACTGGAACAGTGATTCGAAGGCATGCCTGGTTAAAAGAACAATCCTTACCAGACCATGTTAAGTCAAAACTCCTAGATGCTCCCATGGAGAAACAAAGTTTGTTTGGCTCCTCTGCACAGGAGGTTCTAAAGAAGGTGGAAGAAAAAGCAAAATCTGTCCAAACAGTCAAGGATTTCTTACAGGTCCAACCTCCGAGGTTTAGCAGAAATTGGCCTTCGAAGAATTGGTCCTTTCCAGACAACTCCAGAGCACAGAGAGGCAGAAATATACGCCCAAGAGGCAGAGGTCAATCTAGGGGTGCCTACAGGGGACGTCAGTGGCAACCTACCAACCAGAGAAGTACTGCCACAGATTCAACTACAACCACTTCCACAGGGCAGATGCAATGACTTGGCTCTTGTTCCGCCTACCAGGGAACAGCTGGAAGCACCCTTGGGCGGTAAGCTAGCCTTATTTTCCGACAACTGGCATTACATCACAGGAGACAAATGGACATTACAAACAATAGACAAGGGCTACAGGTTTCACTTCCACACACTACCAAAAAAGAGAGGAATGCCAAACCTACCACCAAGCCAAAAAAACAGACGCTCTAAGACAAATCAACAATTTACTAAGGATGAGAGCTATAGAAAAGGTACCGCCTATGGAGCAAGGCCAAGGATTTTACTCCAGGCTTTTCCTTGTACCAAGAAAAGAAAATCAATGGAGACCTATTCTCGACTTGTCCACACTGAACACATACCTCATTGTGCCAAAATTCAAAATGCTGACCCTCCAGCAACTTCTTCCCATGCTGGGCAAGGAGTCTTGGCTGGTGACTCTAGATCTCAAGGAGGCATACCTGCACGTCCCTATACGACCAGATTGCAGAAGACACCTCAGATTTCTTGCAGGATCAGAGCATTATCAATTCTCAGCATTGCCCTTTGGCTTATCTACTGCGCCCAGAGTATTCACGAAATGCCTGGCATCAGTAATTGCTCATTGCAGGCTTCAGGGAATTCAAATTTACCCATACCTGGACGACTGCCTAATACAAGCGGACAACAAGGAAAAATTAACAAAAGATTTGGAAAATGTCATACAACTGTTGCAAGCCTTGGGATACACAGTCAACATGCAAAAGTCAAGACTAGTACCATCCCAAAGGATAACATTCTTGGGTGCAGAACTGGATACATCAATTCAAATGGCTTTTCTCACAGAAGAAAAACAAAAGCAACTACCAGTCTACTTCATGACATTAACAACACAAACTCAGCTTACTGCAAGGAAAGTCCTGCAAGCCCTGGGTTACATGGCATCCTGCATAATATTGGTTCCGCATGCCAGATTGCATATGAGGAAGTTGCAATGGTACCTAAGGAATGTATGGTCTCAACACAAGCACAGTCTAGAAGCCCAGATTCCAATAATCCCATGCCTGAAGCAAGAATTCTTGTGGTGGGCTCAGGCCTGTGGGTTGAACAGAGGATTGCCTTTCCACAAACCTCATCCAAGCCAAACCATCACCACGGACGCCTCAAACCTAGGATGGGGGCACACATGGTGGACAAGTGTATACAAGGCCTATGGACCCAAGACCAGCTGAATCTACACATAAATCTAAAGGAGATGCCGGCAGTGAAACATGCGATCCAGGCATTCAGACCACTCCTTCAACAGGGTCATCTGCTGATAAGGACGGACAATACCACAGTCATGTGGTACATCAACAAACAGGGAGGTACACATTCATATCCTCTATGCCGGATGGCAATGGACCTGTGGAATGTGGCCCTGAATCTCAACATTCAACTTCAGGCCAGATTTGTACCAGGAAAAGAAAACTCTCTAGCAGACACCTTAAGCAGAACTACCACGGATGCTCACGAATGGATGCTGCATCCAGATATTTTCAAAGCCATAACAAAGAAATGGGGACTACCAGAGATAGACCTGTTCGCCTCCCCAAACAACCACCAATTGAAGAAATTCTGCACAAGAGCATACCACCCACTTGTTTGGAGGGTGGACTCCCTTTCCTTCAGCTGGAGAAACCTGATAGCATATGCATTTCCACCTCTACCCTTTATGTACAAAGTTCTACTGAAGATCAGAGAGGATCAGTCAAGGGTAATTCTGATAGCTCCAGACTGGCCGAGGCAACATTGGTACCCGCTACTGAGGAGCATGTCTCGGACACATGCATGGCCTCTACCTCTATGCCCCTTACTACTAACACAGGACAACTACAAGATCCTACATCCAAACTTGAAAACACTGCAGCTAGCTGCCTGGAATATTGCATAAAACAAAATAACCCAGGTTTATCTCAGAGGGTTAAGGACATTATCCTGGAGGCACGCCGACCCTCCACAAGGAAGACTTATTCAGCCAAGTGGAAAAGATACCTCATTTGGAGTGCAGCAAAGGGAGAAAATGTCTCATTGGCAAACATAGCACACATCCTGGAATATTTAGCAGAGCTTTTCCACAATGGCCTGTCTTACTCCTCCATTAAGATTCATGCATCAGCAATTTCAGCAGAATACAACATGGATCCTCCTGTCTTCTCTCATCCTCTACTCAGGCAGTTCTTGAGAGGAATCAAAATGTAAAACCTCCAAGGAAACCACCTTTACCTACATGGGATCTCAACTTTGTGCTGGAGAAGTTAACACTTCCCCCTTTTGAACCAGCAGCAACAGCAGAATTACAATTCTTGTCTTGGAAAACTGCTTTCCTGCTAGCAATTACTTCAGAAAGAAGGGTATCTGAGTTACAGGCATTAATGGCAGTACAACCCTTCCTTATCTTCCATCAGGACAGAGTCTCTCTGAGAACTAACCCTACCTTTATGCCAAAAGTGGTCTCCAGAGTATCATTGAACCAAGCAATTCATTTACCTACATTCTTCCCCAACCCACATAACAGGGGGGAAAGACTGCTACATACCTTGGATGTACACAGACAATTACGCTACTATCTGGACAGAACTAAGACCAGCAGAAAAACTGACCAGCTTCTGGTAGCATATGCAACAGGAATGCAAGGAAAAGCAATTTCAAAACAGACAATCACAAAATGGACAGGAAATTGCATTCGATTTTGCTATTCTTTTCATGGAAAGACAACTCCTGACAATATCAGACCTCATTCCACAAGAGCTACAGCCACCACTACAGCTTTCCTACGAGGAGTGGCTACCAAAGACATTTTAGAAGCTGCTACTTGGAGCTCCGTGCATACATTTGCCAAGCATTATAATCTACCCTTATACTCTAGATCCCGAGCAGGTTTTGCAACTGCTGTTTTGCAAGGGATCTTAACTACACCATCTTGATCTTAGTGCCTCCTCCCCCAGTTTGGCTATGGTATTCTACCCATATGTTAGGACTGCAGATGCATCCTTGAAGGACATAGTACAGTTTTGTACCTACCATAAATGTAGATGTCCGATAGGTATGCATCTGCAGTCAGGATTACCCACCCTCCTTCCCCTCTGTGGTATTCCTAGGGTATTTACCCCTTTTAGCTAGCTGGGGGAATCTATTATGGTGTATTTGTTTGTATATATGTATATATATATATATATATTTTCCTATTGTTTGCTCTCTACTGTTTGGAATTATTTGCATTTATCCAAATTTAGCCTTCCTAGAGGGCACCTGGCATCTGGGGCAAGAAACACTGAGGAAAATGGCATTGGCTGATGCCTTTATACCCAACAAACAGCAGCTATGACGTCGGGTGAAGTGCAACACCAGCCGAGGCCAGACCCAGACTTTGGAATCCGGCCGACTGAAGGGCTGCCTGAGGCAGGACAACCCATATGTTAGGACTGCAGATGCATACCTATCGGACATCTACATTGTAGCTTTAGCCAAATTTTACATGAGAATTTTTCAGTGAATGCTAGCCACATAATGGCCTGTACTTTACCAACCCATGTCTTGTTAGATATGAATCACTCAGACATGGAATATCTCAGGTGTTGGATTCACTGAGATCAGGTTGTACAAGGCCGTCTGTTTATTCACCATCCGGTCAAGGCCATAGTGACCATGGATGCTTCCCAGATAGGGTGGGGGCCACTGATAGTTTTTCCTTGGCCTCTCTCCTTCAGTGGCTCTACCCACTCCATTTGCCCGGCGGGCTCACTCCGCTCCCCTACCCTACCCCCAAATCCCACCCACTCCCAGTGCATCTACATTTATAGTCTCCTCCTGTCTCCTCCCCTGTTGCCCTCAACCTATCCCACCTCTTTGCTCCTCCCCCTCCTAGATAAATCTCTTTAAACTACCCTTCCCCCTCTCTATTCCCTTACCTGACTGCTCTCTCACATACTTCTCCTCCTTATATCTCCAAACTCCCCACACAGTCTCTACCCCCTCTTCTAATATCTATCCTACCCTACTCATCCATGTCTCTTCCACACTATTTCACCTCATTTACATGTCTTTTCCTTCTAACTACTCTCTATAATGTAACTTCCTATTCCTCTACCACACTACCCTCCTCTTTCCCACTCCCCTCACCCTCCACTATCTCCATTCCCACCCTTCAACTCTCCATTTTTATTTAATATCCCCCTCCCTACTTCAACCAAATCCATTTCATTATTTCAAACTAAAACTCCATACAGTCTATTTAAAATTTCCTGCTATCAAAATTAAATTACATCTCCCTCTTACTTTGTCTCAATTCAAAGTTTCACCTCCTCTCTCCTTTCTCTTGACTTGCTCTTGCAGGAGATATCCACCCCAACCCTGGGCCAACACCTACTAACAATCTCTCTCCCACTACCTCCACTAATAGATACAGCCATAAATACCTTAAATTCATTACCATTAATACCCATAGTATTAATAACAAAAATAACAAATTTCCATGCTTGGCTAAATCTCACTGCACCTGACATAGTAGCAGTAACCGAAACCTGGCTAAAACCACAAACTACTAACTCTGAGATTTTACCACCTGGCTTCCAAGCACTTGGGTCCAATCGCCAAAACAAAAAAGGAGGTGGTGTAGCCTTAGTCTACAAATGCCTGCTAAATCTCAGCCCATACCAAAATCCCATTCCTAAATTTAATAACGCAGAACTAATCATAGGAATCCTCAAAATAAACAACTTCAAAAGTATCTGTATCATAACCATCTATATACCCGCTGGAGACAACTCCTCCACCCTTGAGAATATTCTCTGTTGGGCTACAAACAATATCAAGCATGAGACTTACATTCTAGGTGATGTCAATATTGATTGGAATACAATTAATAATAATACTGCCTCTCTGTCTATCAATCTTTATAATTTTACTCAACTAATAAACAACATTACCAGACCTAAGAAAAATAACCCTCCAGGGTCCATCCTGGACTGGATTCTAGTCAGCCACCCTAACAATATCTCCAACTCTGGTATCTTACCAGACTCAATAAGTGATCATCTCCCAGCCTTTATTAACTGAACTGCCCAACAGCTCCCACACCAACATCAATATGCCCACTCTCGTAACCTAACTAATTTTAACCCTTCTGTATTTTATGAAACCCTTAAACTAACAAACTGGGATTCACTAAAAACTCTTACCCTAGATGAAGCCCTAGAAGTCTTCAATACTACCTTCCTTAATATCCTAAACTCCCAAGCCCCACTTCGAACAAAACGAATAAAGTACAACTCTGCCCCTTGGCTAACTAAGGACATTAAGACTCTAATGCTACAAAGGGACAAAACTTGGAAACTATACAATAAAAATAAAAACCCAGCTTCATACCTTCAATTTAAGCAACTCCGCAATCTTACTAAAAAACTTATAAAAGATAAAAAAATCATACTACAACAAACTACAGTCTACTCTCGCAAACAATCCCAAAAAATTCCCTCTTACACCCAGGTACTAAATCCAATCCCTGTCCGGACAACAGTAAGACTGACACAGAAATTGCAACCCTCTTCAACTCTTTTTTTACCAGCTCCATAGCTGAACTGACTAAATCCTTCTCCACTTTCACCACCAGCCCAAACCTAAAGCCTTCTTCATCATCCTCCCCTCACTCCTGCTCCCATAAACCCCCTCCCACTTTTATTCTACAAACCGTGTCTACCACCAATATCAAAAAACTTCTTTCCAAACTCAAACCGTGCTCCAATGCCCCCGACAATATCCCATCACTCTTTCTCAAGCTCGCAGCAGATGGCATCGCCATACCTATCAGCATTCTCATCAATAGAGCCATCCAAGAATCTTATGTTCCCAAACTTTGGCGAGCTGCCCACATTCTGCCCCTTCATAAAGGAGGCAAAAAATAATCGCATTTCTAACTTCCGCCCAATAGCCATTCTTTCCCCAATTTCAAAAGTCCTTGAAAAATGTATCCACCGGCAACTCATGCCCCACCTCCTCAATAACCATCTCCTCACTCCTGCTCAACATGGGTTTCGGCCTGGCCACAGTACCATAACTGCTCTCCTTTCTTTCCTAGACATTGTCAACCATGCCCGTGACTCTGGAGATATTGTCTCCACTGTTCTTCTTGACCTTTCCAAGGCATTCGACACAATATCCCACACACTCCTTCTCAACCACCTTTCTAACCTCAATCTCTCCCACAATTCCCTTTCTTGGTTCAAAAGTTATCTCTCGGATAGATCCCAAGCTGTGAAATGGAATACAGGTACCCCAAACTTCTTATCTACCCCTACCGGAGTCCCTCAGGGTTCTATTCTTGGACCTCTGCTCTTTAATGTCTTTATCGATGATCTCCACTCTGCAATTCCTCATTCTCAAATTGTACAATATGCAGACGACTCCACTGTTATCTGCTCAGCCCCTAGCCTTCCCGAGCTCCAAGCCAAAACCCAATTGGCCTTCACAACCACAGAAAATTGGATGCTTCAAAACCATCTTTCCCTTAATGCCAATAAATCCCATATCATTCTCTTCTCCCCCTCAAAAGCTCTGCCTCTTGATAAGCCGTCCTTCAAAATCTCCAGCCTCTCCCAGTCCCCAGTAGAAGTTGTTAGTTGTGCAAAATTACTCGGAGTTACCATTGATGAACACCTGAAATTTAATACTCATATTCAACTAAACATAAAAAAACCCATCAGAAGCTCAGTATGCTTTACAGAAACGCTAACTTTCTTTCTTTAGCTACAAGACAAACACTCACCACTACCTACCTTCTCCCTTCTCCATTGTATGGTGCTCCTCTTCTAACCAACCTCACCGCTTCTATCTCCTCAAAACTTGAAAGTTGCTACTACAAAATCGCCAAATTCGCTAGTAACTCCACTCATTCTACACACCATTGCATTTGCCTCCGTAGTCTCCAATGGCTAGAACTCCCTAATCACCTCAATTACCTCCAACTTACTACTGCACACAAACTAATTTTTAAACCCACTGCTTGCCCTGCATTATCTAACATCTTGGCCTTCTACACTCCTCTCAGGCCCCTAAGATCTGGCCACCAAAATCTTATTTCAGTATACAAACCCAAACGACTTCCTGGCCACCTCCTACTTTCTTATACTACAGCAAAAAAATGGAACTTGCTTCCTTCCCTTCTAAGAGTCACTACAAGCTATGAACAATTCAAATCTCTTCTCCATTCTCACCTCTCCCAAAACTGGAAATGTAATTGTATACTTCCTAGCTAGATCTTAATACATCCCAGTTCCAATTTCCCCCCTCTGGTCCCTCTTCTTCAAACTCTCTCCTCAGCTCCCCTCCCTCTACTTCTTTATCTCCTCTCTCTCTCCTGCTTAAACTCTCTGTTTATTCCTTTTAAATCGTCTCCTCCCCACTGCCTACATGCATGTCTAGTCTCACAAATGTATCTTTTGCCTTTTTCATAAGATGTACCTTTAGACTCAAACATAAAATGAATCTTAGTCTAACTGTTCTTTTTTTTTTATCTTCCTCCTGGCATCTCTTCTCCTTTAAATTCTTTTCTCCTTCACTTCTCCTCTGTTTTACTTCTCTTGCATTCAAGATCTATGTATAATTTCTTTTTATCTCTCTCTTCTATGCTAACAATACGTTGCATAAAAATATTAATTTCTTATGTATACTGCCAATTGTACTATGTTTTTGGAAATTGTTAAAGGTGTTACGCTGTTAGAACACAGAGTGTTATGTGTGTAATGTATTATTATTATGGAGCTTTTCTCCCCGGGCCTCCACTGAAAACGGGCTTTCGGGCCCAGTGGACTTCCCCGGTTATCCAACTGGAAATAAATAAATTTTCTGTGGAAAACAGTCCCAGGACATTTGGTCCCCTGAAGAGACCAATGTTCTAGAGATGAGAGCAGTGCTTTTAGCATTGCAGGCCTTCCAGGATTCTCTCCCCTTAGGGACTGTTGCAGTGCAAACAGACAATATGTCAGTAGTTTGGTACATAAACAAACAAGGAGGGATCAAGTCTTGCGCTTTGTGTTGAGAAGCTCTCAGACTGTGACCATGGGTGATCTCATCCATCTGCTTTCTCATAGCAATACACATTCCGGGGGAATCCATTGTGGTAGCAGACAAATTGAGTGGGTTCATTCTTTTACCTCATGAACCGTCCCTCAACAAGAACATGATGGAAGTGGTTTTCCATCAGTGGGGCCAGCCTTACTGCAGTCTTTTCGCCTCTTCCGTAAACAACAAATGCAGCAGATACTTTTCCCTAATCCCTGCTCAGGAGGAATCAGAGAGGATGCTTTACTTCACTGTTGGCCCTCCCAGTCTACATTATGCCTATCCACCAGTCCCATTGATTTCAAAATTCCTACAGAATGCTGCCATGTTAAAGAGCAAAGTTATCCTCATTGCACCTTACTGGCCTCAACAGCTTTGGTTCTACCTTCCTTCGGACTCACTTGCTTCACCAACATTTCATTCTGGATTAGACTCCAGACTTCCTCTCTCACCCAACAGGTATGATTCATCCAGGCATAACCAGCCTCAGGCTGTGACTGCCTGGCTTCTCTACTTCCATTAATAGCCAGACAATCTATGCTCTGTTCTCCTCACCTTTAAATACTTTTATCTTCTCATAAACCATCTAACAGAAAACTCTATTCCAGCAAATGGAAGAGGTTTGTTTACTGGGCTCATCAAAATAATATTCATCCCTTTTCAGTGCCGATACATACCATCCTTGAATTTTTGACGCGTCTTTTTAAAGAAGGAGCTAGTACATTTACGGTTAAAGTTCAGTTAACAGCAATATCAAATTTTCACATTGGTTTCGATGGTTCTACTGTAACATCTCATAAATTGAGGAAAGTCTTCCTGAAAGGCAGTCTTCTGATCAGCCCCCCCCCCCCTTTAATGATCCTGCTCCTCCATGAGACCTGGATCAAGTGCTGCAAGCTCTAACTCAGTCCCCCTGCAAACCATCAGCTACATGTGAACTGAAATACCTTTTTTGGAAAACAATTTTTCTGGTAGCTATTACCTATACCAGATGAATTTCTGAGATTCAAGCATTGTCCTCTAAACCACCATACTTGATTTTTCATAAGGACAGAGTTACGTTATGGACTAATGCAACCTTTCTTCCTAAGGTAGTGTCAGAATGTAATATCAATCAGTCCATAAATTTACTGGCATTCTTTCCTAAGTTTGCTAACAAAGGTGAATACGTGTTATGTTTATTGAATGTCCACAGACAGTTATGTTTTTACCTATGTAGAACAAAAGATTTCAGAAAAACTGACCATTTTGTTTCATATATGGAAGTAAAATTGGGAAAATCAGCTACCAAAGTTACGTTATCTAGATGGTTAACTGATTGACTGGTCTCCAGAGGTAGAGCATCATTTGGTTCAGTGGTGCTCAGGAATATCCTTTCTTGAGTCTACCCTGGAATTTGGATAGCTGAGGACTCTGTCCCATCATTTGAGGACAGAATGAAAATTGACATCAGATAAAAAAAATATGTGCTCACCATAACTTTCCATCTGTGTTGTCCATTTTCATTCTTCTTCAACTCCCCATCCACCAACCCCCCTCCTGTGTAAACCTCTGGGCGAATGAATAGTTACAGGACATGACTGTCCTTTATATTGAGCTCCAGATGTAGTCTTCTTCCTTTTTGACTGCCATTATTTCCTTTCTGCTAAAGTCAGCAAACAAGATCTAAGGTACTTGGGGTTGGTGTATTGTGGGTAAGGGAGAATTTTGAGAGTTTTTGTTGCCACAAACTTTAGCAACAGAGTAGTTGGAACTGAAACCATCAATTGAGGAAGACAGAGATGGAATATTATGCTGAGTACATAACTTCTTTTTTTGCCTATATATACTCAGAATTGGGTAAGCGAATAATTAAGTAAATGAATGTCAGTGTCCTAATAAAGGCCGTGTTCTAGTAAGCATGGACAGCCATGCAGAAGTTATGAAGACCACGATAAAAAGAGGTACCCAGAGAGTGGAGAGCAGGTTACTTAAAATGGTCTCCTGTGTATTGCAAGAATTATAACAACTGGCTAACTCTTGAACAGTGCCACCGGTCAGCCTGCAAATACATGAAGTGTAGCTACAGCAATGTCTTTACAAGTCTGTTTAATAAGTTGGTGATGCTGACTGCAAAACGCAGCAGCCACATTTACAGTAAATGTATATGACACCCCAAGAGCATGCCTAAGATACACTGATATATTCACAAAGTAAGTTAAGACTGAGTGCATACTTTGTGTGGCAGCAGACTCTAAAGTCATGTTATAGAAAAATGCACAACAGTATTGCCACTCTAAAGGTATTCATAGGATTATAGGAGATTACTAGTCTATTGGCCCTAAGGCACTTATAAGCCTAGCCAAGAGTTTAGCCCATGTTTAGACAAGTCAGCACAGCTGCCCCAGTACAGCAGGGACACGGGTGGAATCCCAGGGTGTATTTTCTGTTTCCCATCTGGTTATCCAGGTTGCACTTAAAAAGGGATAGAGAGATACTCTGCTTGATGTGGAGAGAGAGTCTATTCCATAGATGGGGGAGTCTCTGGCTCACAAATCTGTCCCTCCAACAAGTCCTGTTGATGTCACAGACCAGGTTGAGGCTGCACATGTGAGTTACTCGAGTGGAGCTTGACTTGTGAATATGCAGCAGTCCTATCAAGGTGGAGTCCATGATCGCCTTGTATGCCAGACAGAGGTAACCTCTGAGGCATCTGTATGAAACAGTACAGCAGGGACACGGGTGGAATCCCAGGGTGTATTTTCTGTTTCCCATCTGGTTATCCAGGTTGCACTTAAAAAGGGATAGAGAGATACTCTGCTTGATGTGGAGAGAGAGTCTATTCCATAGATGGGGGAGTCTCTGGCTCACAAATCTGTCCCTCCAACAAGTCCTGTTGATGTCACAGACCAGGTTGAGGCTGCACATGTGAGTTACTCGAGTGGAGCTTGACTTGTGAATATGCAGCAGTCCTATCAAGGTGGAGTCCATGATCGCCTTGTATGCCAGACAGAGGTAACCTCTGAGGCATCTGTATGAAACTCAGTAGAGGGATAGGGCTTTTAGCCTATCTGTGTATGGTAGATGTTTGAGGCCCTGGATTCTCCTGGTGAAAAGCCTCTGTGATCTCTCCAGCTGCTGCATGTGCTTTGCAAGGTACATGCCGAAAGGGGCGTTGTACTCAATAATGGGTCATAAGGGAAGAATGCAGGGGTGGATGTTATTACCTCCTTGTCCCTGGATGAGATACTCATACTTATGAGGTAGGCTGTGTAGAAGGCTTTCCGTACAACTGAAGCAACGTGGTGATCAAAAGTCAGGTTGCTATCAACTTGGGTGCCCAAATCCCTCACGACTAATTGCGTGCTTAGGACACTGTTATTAATGTGATAATTTGTGGGGATGTCACTCTCCCCAAAGGGGATGATGATGCATTTTTTGGTATTCAGCTTGAGGCCATGTTTTTGGCACCAGTCATTTGTCTGAGTGAGACCCTCTTGAAGGATGTCTACATCACTAGGGGAATTGATGACAGCACCCAGCTTACAGTCATCCACAAACTTAGTCAGCCATAGCCCACTGGTTTCGGCCTGCAACTCAGAAAAGTATATCCCAAATAACAGAGGCCCCAAGACCAAACCCTGCGGTATGCCGCTTATTATGGGTCTACTGCTTGAGGTGGCTTCCCATATTTTGACTAGCTGGGTTCTATCAGTGAGCCATTTTGCTACCCATCTAAAATACGGATCAATGCCTAGTTGAGAGAGTTTATCTATTATGCCCAAGTGGAGAATAGTCTCAAAGGCTTTGACCAGGTCATCACTGTCTTCCCCTTGTCCATGGCTTTGGTGACTGTCTCAAAGAAGCCGACCAGATTTAGCAGACATGACCTCCAACTGACGAAGCCAAACTGTGTGGGATTGAGTGTTTGGAGGTTGCCAATGTTCTTGTTAATGAGGTCCATGATAGTCCGTTCCATGGCCTTGCAGATCAGGCTAATTAGGCTGATGGATCTATAATTTTCCAAATTGGTGGACGCTCCACCTTTGTGTAAAGGGATGACAGTGGCTGTTCTCCACTCAGCTGGGATGAAGCCGGTAGTCAGGTTTTGGTTGAATAGGATGCTTAATGGTGCTACAAGTTTCTGCCTGAGTTCACGTAGGATGCAGCCTGGTATGTTATTGGTTCCCATGGAGGTTGTATTTTATTGGCTTAAGGGGAATGGGGCAGGTAATGGGGATGTCGTGATTTACTGATGGGAGAGGACAGAGGGGTGAAGTTTTTACTGAATTTGTCAGCTAGCAAGTTTGCTATATTTACAACATTTGTATATGTGGTGTCCTTGACCCACCAATTCTGAACAGATCTGCGTGCTTCCTTTGAGGTTGCGGACATATGTGAAGAAGGCCTTATGATTGTCTCTAGTAGATGTGGCCAATTTGGACTCGAAGTTTGCTGTGGAGGATTTCACCAGTGCTCTTATTTGCTTGTTCAGGCTAAGGAGACATTGCTTCCAATTTGGCACATGCTCCTTCTTGGTTTTGGACAGCAATTTTTTCCTTTTGTAATAGAGTTTATTTATTGCACATGTCCACCAGACAGGTTTACTCTTCCTTGCGGAGGATGATTTAGTCCTGTCGGTTATTCCTGATTCTATGCATCTGTATAAATGCTCGTATATTGCTTTGGTGTAGTTTTGGATATTGGTGCCAGTTCCTACAGAGGGGGAGGGGGCCATGAAGCTGTTTATACCATCCCTCAGGAGGCTGTATTCAGTTTTGGAGAGGTTATTATGTCTCTTCCTAGCTAGAGGCGGGTTGGGGGAGATGGTGACTTCGAAAGTGACCACTTTATGCTCGGATCTTACCAGAGAGGATGATACTATAGGGATGCTGCAGTGGTTACTCATGTTGGTTAATACCAAGTTCAAGATGTTATCACCTCTTGTGCGGGTATCGACTAGCTGTTCCAAGGCATTTGCATTGAGAAAATCGAGGAGTCTCTGGGGGATTTGTGTTCTGGCATGAGTAGTTCTTCCAGTCTCTGTTTGAGAAGTTAAAGTCACTTAGGATCAGGGTAAAGGGTTGATTCTTGATACATTCGAACAGGTCCAAGTAGGCAGATTGGGCATCTTGAGTCAGATTTGGGGACCGGTAGCTAGCTATGATTTGAATAGGTCTTGTCAATATTTAACTGCACCTGAAGTGTCTCCTGTGCATCATACTGTTTGACCAGCCTGGATATGTGTATGGCTTTAATGTACATCAAAACTCCACCTCCTTTGGCTATACTGCCCACAGTTTGGGGTCTGAATGTATAATAGGATGAGTAAGCAGGTAACTCTGGAGTGCTTTCCAGAGCTTTGAACCAGGTTTCTTTGACTGCACAGATGCCAGCATTTTCTAGGGTTAAGCATGCTTCAGTGAGTGGAATTTCATGTTTAGACTCCTGGCGTTTAGCAGCATGATATTTAATTTGTATTTTGTTAAATTTTTTATGTTGGTTTTATCGACATCAGGACTTTTCCTAAAAAGAAAAAAGGCGTTCTGGGGAGACAAGAGCCTTTGCCAGAGGCCGGAAGCCCAGGTGAGACAGATGCAGGCCATCTCTGGCAAAGTATCGTGGTCTGTCGATCATATCTTCACAGGCTGTCAGGTACTGGAACCCCCTGGAATGACACCAGAAACTAACCCAATTGTTAAAGTCAATAATTTTCTGTTTGTATTGAGGTATCATTCTGGGTGATGGCAGAATGCTGCTTAAGGCTCAGGACATACCTGACTGGGACACATAATCAGCGAGCTCAATCATGTCTCTCTTCGTATAGTCTACAGAGGTACATCTCAAGTCATTCCCTCCAACATGGACTATGACAGAGTCATAACAGTACCTGTTGAGAGACTTGAGTGCATATGTGATATGGTGGATTCTGGCACCTGTGAGACAACTAACCGTGACTTTCTCCTTATCCAGCCTGGTGAGAGACATATCTATCTGTGTGTCTCACAGTGGAGTCTGCTGTGACTAATATGTTGGGTTTATGGTGAAGCATTAGTGGCTGAGACACACAGGTGTGTGGACTATGCATGGTATGTTGTGTGGAGGACTGTGGAGATCGCGTGTGTGCTTGCCTTGGAGGTCTCTCTTGTTTGGGTATGTTTATGTGGAGGACCTCCGCGTATGTGGGTGTGTGTTGTGTAGGTGTGGTTGGTGTTTGAGGTGTTGAAATTGTGTTTACAGACTTTTCATTGCCAGATATGCTTACTTGAGGGGAAGAAAGCATTGGATTCTAGGTTCCTAATGTAATTGTATCTCTCACAAATTGTGTTCCCAGGTGGTAGTAGTAGATGGTTGCCCCATGTGTGAGGCAATTGCTACACTGTCTCAGGATGCCCATATCAACCAGACTGGCAGGAGAAACTGTAGGAAACTATCCATCCATATTTCTCAGAATCTGACGGAGAAAGGCCAGGGAGAGCTAAGGGGTGAGCCTAAAGCCCAAGTGCTTAAACCAAAACTAAGAGTTTACAATAACACTTAACAATTTAGACAGGCTGTAAACAAGCAGTAATAAATGCAACAGAAAAGATACAGTTGAACACTTTAGAGAACAAGCAGCAAGTAGCATGAAAAAGCAAGATGAAGTAACAAGAGTAGTAGGAAGAAACACAAATACAGAAAAATATAAGCAGCTGAATAAAGTGTCTTTTTTTTTGTTTGTTTGTTATTTAAACTCATATGGCCGACACCATATGAGCGAACGTTTGAAAGGCCGACAAATGATAGCGGAGATCCTGCTACAGTGCTGGACTGGGAGATTCCCCTTTCCTGCACTGTAGTGCAATCTTTGAGTGAGAATATTTAAGTAGTAGGGGATGTGGGGGGTACAGGGGGGGCCTGCTCTCCCTGCATAACACAGTTTTACTGTGTTTACAGGTAGGTAAATGGTGGTATATCAGGATGTCGGTCTTTCGGAATGTCAATCATATGAAAGTCGGCATTCTGAATGGTCGACATTTTGAAGTAGACCCGCATAAATATATATATATATATATATATATATATATATATATATATATATATTGTTGTTGTCTTTCGGCTTTTCCCAGTTAGGGATCACCACAGTGGAACTCTGGTCCTCTAATGATTGGCAGTAGATTTTGACCAACGCCGAGAATTTTTCCCTCTTCTAATCCAGTTTCCAGTGACAAGCCTAGCAGAGATCGTGGCAAACATGACAAAAAGTTATGTACCTGTTCCACAATTGCTTTTGCCAGACCCATATTTCTGAATTTCTTTTTCCTGTTTTGAAAAACATGGGACAGACCTTGGCTAGTTGCCTTAGCTTAGACTTAAAATCTGATGTTATGGATATGCTTAATTAACTCTTGACTATCAAGAAGTTAAAAACACAATCAGATTTAGCTATGATACTGGGGATGCTTTCTTCCTGGCAGCAGCCTGTACTATTATGAAAAGGCATACTTGGATAAAATTAGTCTTTCCCTGAAGAAGTGATTGCTCAATTGTTAAATGCCCCTACTTGACAAAGACTTTCCTGTTTTACGACCATCATGAGTCACTGCATGCATTAACCTACATTGTAGTACTCTAATTCATTTAAAAATTCAGTGAAGCAGATTTCACATCAGCCTACATTTTACAGGGTTGATTTTATTTTGTCGAGTAGCTATTCAGTAAATAGCCATTTGTCAAACACCTATTTATCGAAACCGCTCTTCAGAGAATGGCAAACTTTTAGTAGGGAAAACCAGTGGTTGACCACCGTCTGGAATTTGCCCTTTTCCCGCTGTGGTGTGATCTCGGAGTTGGTATATTTAGTTGGGGGGCTGTGGGGGAGCAGGTTTTAAATTTTATTTATTTATTTTTTTTTGCGGTCGCTTGGTTGGCCGCTGCTTGTTTGCCCTACTTATAATTAGCCATTCACTGAAGGGCAGCTTCAATAAATAGGTGTTTGATGAATGGCTATTCACTGAATGGCCATTCGACAAACTGATATAGACCCCTTTTTACGAACAATAAGAGTGAAACCCTGCATGAACTAGCCTACATTTTCTGGACAATAAGCATTACATTCAGGAATGGCACTACAGTCAAGAAGACAGCAATTTATGTAAAAAAGTGATTGCAACAGTTTTGTATCAACCTACATTTTCTCCACAGTAGTGTATGCAACTAGTGTGGCATTACTAAAAAGCCCATTAACTCGATTCATACATCAATACATGAAACAGGTTTTGCATCAAATGCATTTCTTAAACAGTACTCTGTATGAGGCATTATTGACCATGCCATTGTTATAGAGCATGTCTTATAGCAAGCTACATTTTCTGACCAATATGAAACATTAGAATAGCATTAGTGATGACTAATTCACTTAGAGTTACTAGAATAGGTTTGCTTCAAGAAGTCTAACATTTTCTCCACAGTAGTAGGTGAAACTGGTCTAGTTTGGCTTACAAAGTTAACCGCAGGTTTTCAACAATTACACTCCCTAAATAAAAAGTATTAACCCCTCTACTTGGCCCTCTCTGACACTGCATTGCGATTACTGACTGCACTGTAATTCACTTAAGTTAATATAACATGCTTTTATCAACCTTCATTTGCTACCAATAAGAAAGACACTAGAATGGCATTACTGATAATTATTCATCTTAACAAAGAAACTGCATCTCATTCAAAGTTAAAACTACAGTCCACAACGGTTTTGCATCAGCTTACACTTGCTGTGCAATAATCATCAATTTCTGCAAAAGCAAATCATTTCTACTACAATATTACTCTAAACTTCTAGAACAATTCTTTACACCATACAAATTACTCCATTCATATGTACTCATATATTTTTTGTTTACATATCCTTTCCTCGTTTCTTTCTGTGAAATGTTCAAGAAATTCTGATCACAAACAGGGTCACTCACTACAAAATTAAATATGTGCACCTAACAGTTATAGTCTCCTGCATACTCAGACATAAATCATTAAAGTAACAGAATAGGCAAGATGCAGCTGGAGTAAAGAAACCCACATAGTTTTAATAGGTGTGGGAGTAGACAGGGCTAAAAATAAGTAAGTCTTGACAGATAGCAAGGATCAAAGCAACACTAATTTCATGGAATTAATTGGACTCCTGCCATAATTTAGGAATGGGTGTCTATTCCCTTCAAGATACTAAAAGCTAAATATTTAAAGACATTAAGAAAAAGGAGATCTACAGACCCCCATTCCACAAACTATCAATAAATACCCACCCTGCTTTCCACAACAAGGAAGGTATTAATATTGTTTAATCACAACATCTTACTGTTGCCTCAAGGCCCAGCTCACCTTTAGACATGCTTTCAGTTAACATCCCTCTACACATTAAAAAAGGAGTTGCTAGCCATTGTATAAAACTTTTCAGATAGTTTAATTCCTTATACCTCTACGAATATTGTAAGAAAGGTTCGGCAAAACACATTGTTTGGCATAGTGCAGTACTCATTAACTCCCTTTCTCTAGTTTGCACCTTACCTCAGTATACACGGACTGTTATGCTTTTTTCATTAATAATCTGACTGACTTTTTCTCCACCTTTTTTTTTTCAGATCATCCTGGGGTCAGGAATAAAAAAATCCTGAAGAATCAACTGCGTGCACTCCACACTACCAGATCCAGTAACAACTGTTCCAGCTAGGACCAACAACATAGTTGATTGGCAGCCTGGTAGTACTCCCACAACCCTCCCTTTAGTCAAACTGGTCAAGAAGAATTAAGGCAAATCACAGCCCTTTTGAAAAATGTGACCAGGACCACAATGGGTCTACAGCTCAGGTGAGGTTAGACCATACAGTACCCTTGCTGCTGCAGTACATTGCTTATGGTACTGATTGAAAATCCCAAAAGGAACAGATGGTTGTTTCAACTTGCTATCCTTCCTCATGGTGACAATCAAAACAGAACTTCCTCCTCATTCATTGAAAAGATGACTTTGCCAATCCAAAACTCTAAGGCAAGTACTCTTTAGTACCTTAATAAAAATAGAAAGGCAGGACACTGCTGTTGAACTCCGTTTAATAAATGAAATAAATCCACAGGTAAGCGCTTTCGGGACTACCCTTCTTCAGACAATCAAAGCTTCTTAATAATCAAATTTAAATACATAACAGATAGTGACATAAAATTCAAAAGAGCCAATCAAACGTTAAAACAATGATAAAAGCCTTAATAAAAGACACGCCTCCTTTGTAATGCTGGTTTTAAAGGGACCTGGTCATTTAAACCAGGTTCCCTATGTGCCTGTAATTCTATGATCCAGCGTGATTCAATAGACTCAGTAATTGCTTTTATATCCCCTCCTCGTGCACCTACTGCAACATTCGCTATAGCTCTAAACGTGAAGGTATGCGTGGGATAGTTTTCAACATGTTTGTACAATGCATTGTGAATGTCACCATTCCTTATGGACCAAAGATGATGTAGTATCCTAACCTTAAACATCCCATTGGTCATGCCCACATAAAATGAGGTGCATGTTGAGCATTCAGCTAAGTATACAATGTTAGGTGTTCTACAATTGGCCCTACCTTTAAACTCAAAGGACCTACCACTATTGGGGTGCATAAAAATATTGTCCTGCCTTTCTATTTTTATTGTTTGCCTTTTGTTTGGAGGACTTTGGCACTGGTACGGTATTTTGCATCATTACTCTTTAGTACCTTGTGATACCCATTTTGAAGGTATTACTAGCACAAAAAATGTAGCGGCATGTCATTGGATGACTGTGTGTGCCTCTTCATTTGGCTCCCTTTGCATTTGGAGAGGATATCAGATTGACTGATATTCCGAGATGTCGACTGTAATAGCAGTATATGAATCAGTCAAAAAATGCAAAGTAGCGCCACCACTGTCCAGTGCAGAATATTAAATGTGGTGTATTCCGCACAATCTGGACCATTTGCTGGGTAAGCCTGGGTCTTCTGACCTTGCTCACATTGAATGAATCCCACTCAGCATGTTTCTCTGTCTACTTTTTTCCCCCTTCCACCCCCAGTTCCCCAGCTACCCCCAGACTCATTAATGTAGTCATCCTGTTCCCTTCCCTCCTCTTCCCACTTAGACACTTAATCACACTTTCCTTCATAACAGGAACACATGCTGAATTTCTATATATGGTTTTATTTATTGTGGAAAAATGTCAAATAAAATGTCTTTCATCTTGTTCTGCTTCTTCCTGCTATTGCCCATCTTGTCCAAGTACTTATCACTCTCAAACATGTTCAGTTCAAACAAATGTATTTCAACATAATTAACACTAAAGTCATTAGACTGTCTACAACTTTCTATTCACTCTACCATCCAGTAATACTGCAAACATCTCTGCACGTATAGACTGTTCATCCCATTTTAAACTTACTCAGTTCTGCCACTACAACTGGCATCCATCTACCATTAAACACCTGCTAAAACTTCCCAAATTCTTCATAAAGTTCATACCCATACTCCTCTTTTTATTTTGTAACATTGTGTCAAAATCCAAGCCCAAATACCTTATTAATGCATAAAGCATTCAAAATAAAGTAGAGCAACTAAGCTCTCTTAACTCTCTTCACAATCCCCAAATCACTGCAGTCACAGAATCCTGGCTTAAAACACAAGATCCCGCCATACACCACTTCTTTCCAGGCTTCAATTACATTCTTGATGCCAAGCCAGAATTAAGGTGGAGGTACTCTCCTTCTTCTAAAGTCAGACATCAACATACATCTCCTTGCTGAAAGTAATGCCTCCTTAGATTTTCTTCCAGATCAGTTATTAACACAAAACCGCTATCCATTTAGCTCCCCGATTCGTCTAGCTGTTGCCTTTTTCTCTTCCCCTGCTTCATTAAAAAAGCTTAATAACATGCTTAAGGACTTAACCTCCTCTGTTCAAAGCATCAAAAATCTTATTCCTCTTGGTGACTTTAAATTCAGTCTCATTGGCCTCTCACAAAACTGCATGCTTTAACTTCTTGGTGTATTTTAATGTCTCACAACTTGTCTCTGAATCCACAAGAACCAATCCTTCCTCATGACATCACAAAGTTCTTGAGCTAATAATCACAGACAGTTCCTCACTTATTACTCTTATCTGTGTTCATCCTCCCAACCTAATTGATCACTGTCTTATAAGCTTCAGCATCCACCTTGATTGCATATAGTCCCCACCAAAACTCTCAACATTCCACCAGAAATATCAGTTAATCATTGCCAAATTAAAAACATATTCATCCTATGTCAGGTGGGCCCCTATACCCTCCTCCACAGATGTGCTGCTCAGCTCTTTGCCCAACTTCTCTGTAATCTACAGTACTCATTCATATCTATATTCGCAAGATTGTACAAGGCCAAGAAAAACACTTGGCTCATTTATGAAGCCAAAACCCTCCATTCTCAGGGAGTCGAAGCAAGGCACTCCTGGAAGTCTGGCCCATCTCCTTCCACTAGACACCCTCCTCAGAAACATGTCCGAACAAGCAATTTGATGTGATAAAAGCCATTGTATGAAAACACATCTATCAAACCTTTTTCTCTCCACTAAATAATTCAGAGCAGAGGTCAGTTGGTTAATAGGTTGTAAAACTTGTCCAAGTGCTCACTACTCCTCCTAGTCTTTCTCATCCTCGGACTATAGTATGTACTTTTCCACCCTCTCCTCCATCAGCTAACATACTCACTCCATTACTCAACCTGTCCCTCATCCTCCCTTATACTCCCCTCTTCTGCTTTAAAAAGATTATAACCAAAGATGATATATCTCTCCTTGAAAACCCAAAACTTGATTCTCCTGCAGGGACAAACACATATTCCAGTGTAGTGAGTACATTCTTACTCATCTGCTACAATATCTGCAACCTTTGCTTATCTCAAAACTGTATGCCCAATGTATGAGAAACAGCAAAAATCATACCTCTACCCAAGCTATCTAGTGATTATTGTCCAATCTGCATCTTCCTTACCCTTGGGAAAATTGTAAAAAAGCTGGTTTATAATCGGCTCTCAAACTACACATGTCAGTACTGCCTTCTGTCTACCAAGCAACATGTTTTCTTTTCTGGTTGCAACTGTTCCACTACACTTTGGACCTTCACTGATCACACCCTTCTACCTGTGGGCAAAGGCCTTCTTACTGGAGCCTTGTCTGTAGACCTTACCAGAGCCTTTTGACCTGGTTGACCACCCAATCCTATTTAATCACCTCACTGACATTGTGATTAGCCCTGACACTATTCCCTGGTTTCAGAATTACCTATCCAACCAACATGTCTCAGTAAATTTTAACAGCAGTACATCAGCCAACACTCCCTAACTTAAAGAAATCCCACAAGGCTCTATACTGGCCCCACTTCTTTTCTCCATTTTTGTAAATAAGCTTACACTTGACCTTCCCCATCTTCCAAACGTATGCTGATTACATGGTTATCTTATGCCTCATTCACACAACCCACTCATCTCAATGTGATTTGCAAAAAGATTTCCTCTCTCTCATTAAACAAACAAAAAAAAAAGAGTCTATATTAGATTGAATACTAACCTCAATCCCTGACCATATTGTTTCCTCATGCAACAATGATGCCTTGAGCAACCACCTCACAACTTACCTACACACTGTACTCACACCCAAAAACAACAGTCTAACCAAGTAAGACACCTTAGCAATTGTCAGAAAGATAATTTCAGCAACACGCTCACATTATTCAGCTGAGTTCCTAAACTCTTTACCCCTAGATGATGATGTAACTGAATTTAACAATATTTTTCAGACCACCCTCAATGATCAAGCTCTAATTAGAACAAAAAGAGTTAAATCACACCCTACACCACAGTTATCTATTAAATCAAAAATAGTCATAAGGCAAACAGATAAGGAATGGAAAGCTTAGTTAAAAGAAATATCACAAATAAACTCACAGGTCTATAGAGAGTTTAGAAATATAACCAAACTCCAAATAAAACTAGACAAAAACTCATACTACATCTCACTATCGGAAACATATAATCAAAATCCCATAACTTTCTGGGCATCAGTAAAGTCTCTTTTAAACTCAGGCTGGGCCAGCCCAGCCAATCCACCCACTTACCAAAACCAGACTGACACCTTAGCTAAGCAATTTAACAAACAGTTCTTAACAGTCCATTACCTCACTAACTAAACATAACCAAAACCTTAATGCTCAAGTAAACAACCTAACCAATATGTTTAATGTACAACCCACCCCCTCTCATGTTGTATAAAAACTAATACTAAACTAAAACCCATCACCTTGGCACCAGATAATCTACTTGCTGAATACATAAAAATCTCTGCAAATGCCTTAGCTTACACCATTTCTATCTTCTGTCAGAAAGTTATGTACCAATGCTCTGGAAAAAAATCCTATAGTATATCCTTGTATAAAGGTGGTAAATCCAGAAAGATATCCAACTGCAGACCAATCAACATCTTATCTTCTTTGTCACAAATCATTGCATGAAGTAGTCACTCACAAATCCTTAATTATCTTACTGATAACTCTGCTCTCTTCCCAAGCAACCTGTCTTCCGCCCACACCATAGTGCAGCTACTGCCCCACTAAACTTCATTATAACCGTTAATCAACATAGAAATACAGGAAACTGTCTCCTCACTTTTCCTTGATCTAGCTAAAGCTTTTGATATTGTTTCTCCCAAAAAGGTGATAGAAGTACTTTCCTCTTTTGGGCTTGGAAGTTCAACACTACAGTGGTTTTATAGCTATCTGACAGATCTAGGCTGACAAATGGCAAACCACTGTTTTTCTTCTGTCTTACATGTTCCCATTGGGATCCGTCAAGGATCCATACTTGGCCATTTCATGTTTAACCTTTTTATTAGTGATCTACACACCAAATATACTGATATTGTCTAGTATGCCGATGACTCTATACTTATCTTTTATTCCTAAAATCTGAAGTTTTTTCTTCACAGTAGAAATTTGGTTAAAAAATAAATAAAATGCTCTCACCTTCTCCTAAACCCTAACAAAAGTAAACAAACTCTCTTTACTCCAAAACATCTCACCCACCTGAAACCAGCCTTCAGTATAATATCTGGTAACAGTACCACAATTGAAACCAAACCTCTTGGGGTACTAATTGATGATCAGCTATAGTTTGATCAACACATAAAACAGGCAATAAAAAATCATCAAAAAATAGGCATTCTGTACAGGTTGAAACCTTACCTCACATCTTCTACAAGAAAAAAAAAACGATAGCCTCTACATTCTTATTAGATACACCGCTGTATGCCACACCTATGTTTTACAAGTCTACAAGCTTTCCAGTTAAGAAAGAGTAGTGCTATAACAAAGTAGCTAGGTTTACATCCAACCACCCTTATAAAACCCATTACTGTCTATCCCTAAAATGCCTAAATTGGATGGAAGTATCTCACCAACTTATCCACTTTCAAGTTATGAAGCTCATAATCTCATCAACAAATGAGAAAACTGCCCTACACTTAAAAATGCCTTACAACTTTATACTCCTGCATATTCCCTACGATCAGGAGCCAAATTGCTCCTTAATTTATCCAAGTCAAATAACTCAGCTGGAGACTTTCTCTACTCAAACTACGTTGCAAAACTCTATGCCCATTAATCTAAGACAAATAAGCAGCTTTCAGTCCTTTAAGGATCAACTAAAATAATACTTAGTAAATATTTGGCTGTGTTCCTGCAAAACACCTAGCTGAAGTTTTTCTTTATCTTCCACTGGCAAACTCATCCAACCCCATTAACATGTTTATCATAACAAAAAAAATTTTCTCTAGAGAGCTGTAACTTACACATGTCTTCACTCTTTTCCTCCTTCAACTTTCCAAATACTGTACTCTACTCTCAAAAAAACTCCTACATCAGCATCAGCTGCATTCCATGCAACTGTACATATAGTTTGTTCAGATTTGATATGTGTTATCAATCAGGAAGTTTTTGGGCTACTACTGCTCTTTATCTTATCAATGTACTATTTATCTGAGCTTCTCTCTCAAGGCCTCTGCTGAAAATAGGCAAGATTGCCAGTCTGGTTAGACCATCCCAGTAAACAAAAGCAAATAAATAAATCATTAAATTAATACCTTAAAAACTCAAACTATGCTCTTTAGAACATCCATTAAAAGGTAAAAGAACCCAACCCAAGTCTTAATCTTCACCATCTTAATGCCATTGAGCATAACATCTAGGAGTCTAGCTTTATCTCTCACTTAACTTCCACCATCATCTCAAGAAAAAAAATAAACTTCCTATTCTTCTGGTCTTACAAAAGATCTTCTTTTCTTTCCCATGTTAACAAGAACTGCTGTTGGCAAAGGGATTATTTTAGCCCAACTTGAATACTGCTTACCCCTTGTAGCATCTGCCTCCAAAAGACGCTCTGCCACCATCCAAACAGTCTTCAACTGTATCTGCTGCTTCATTACACTTTCCCCAAAGTGTGAACATTACTGTCTTACACTAGCCAAAGCCAAGTGGTTGCCAGTTCAGCAACAGGTCAGTCTACTCCTTGGCTCCCAAATTTTCCAGCTGCTGATTAAAACTCTAGGTTTATAGGTAAGTACTAGACTAGCTGCCTTTGTGGACCAGTTTTAGCCTAGATAATTTCGCTTTCAAGGGTAAGAATCAAATCCTGTACCTTATGTCTGTGAAGTAAACACCTTAACCATTACAACAACCCCGATACCTGCCCTTCTTTTCCCTCTACCTTACTTAAGACCGCCTCTGTTGTATAACCTTACATCTCTTAGCCATTCAAGGCCTCTCTTACAAGCAGCTAAAACTAGACTTCAGTGCTATAATCATTCCCTATCTACCCTTTGACCAAAGCTCTGGAGGGATCTTCCCTCAAATCTTTTTTTAAAACACCTTTATTGAATTATCACTTGTGACATAGGCACATTTACATTTATATGAAAGAAATCAAACTGTATTAACAAAATTAACAAACATTATGATTCACTTATAGTGCTATATATATCGTGTAACCTAAGCAACATTACATAAATTATTCAATTCCTGCCCCCTTTTTAAGCAAGAAACATCTTTATTAAACCATCACTTATGACATAAGCAATCATAAATTTAGATAAATGAAAACAAACCACGCCTACAGAATCTTAATTGCATGCATTTCACTTCACAAACCATACTGACACACTCCCAGATGCAAACATTATACTTCACTTATAGTCTACCCAATCATTTTCAGTCAAACATTAGTCATTTAAGCTCATTTAAGTCCTCCTTTTAAACCTCATTCATTCCCTGTATGTATTGTTCCCACAATTCCCATTTTTCCCTATGTAGTTTGCTCCTACCTTTTTCTAAAGATGTCATTTCACCTCTTTTACTGTATTTACTACTAATATAGTTGGTTTAGATTCTGATTTCCATTTTCTAGTAATTGCTTTTTTGACAGCCATCATAATTAGACACTGCAAGGCCTTACTATGTCTAGGCAGTTTCGATTCTGTATCATAGCTTAGAAAAATCATCTCCCTCATCACACCAATCTGCCCATCCAGCATATCTGACAGTGCATCTTGGATCTACCCACAAATCTTAAAGACATCTGTAACTACTACTACTTTCAGATACAACTTAGAAAACATTTCGCAACACAAACAGTTTGTAAATGCCCTGCTTCAGTTCACATGACAGCATCTCCCTAATCTTCGGCACATGCTGCCTATCATTTTCACTGCAGCAGCTCTTTTGTAACTCCTAACGTGTCGCTATGTAACTAATGTAAATATTTGGCATAGTGGTTTCAGTTGACTACCTTCTTAAATCCTTATTTCTATTGTAAATTAACTGTTCATTTGTTTTTAATGTGCTCTTTTAGTGTATAAATTATTTATATATTTGTTTCCAATTGATGTATTTTCACATTCTGGACTAAGACTGAAATTGGTCCAATGGGATCAGTGCTCTACCCCAGTTAACAAATTGTATGTATAAATAAATACATACATAAATATTTCCCAGATGTGGGAACCTACCCCTATAATGTAATCAAAACAGTTCTTTTGCTTCCTCCCATTCTCTTAGTTTTCCATCCTGAGTAATTTTCTTCCAGTACTTCAGTTTCTTGTCTAATTTCCTTTAGTTATTCCCACTGTTTCTTTTCTCCTGCCTCTCCCTTTATTTGCGAACCGTATCTGCAAAATCTCCTTATTTCATCCCCTCACTAACTTACTTTTGTGTGTAATATCTGCCATTTTAGATATGCTCTAACTGGTTATGTTTGTCTTCACCTATAAGTTCATAGGTTCAAAGGAGATTACTAGATTAATGGCTCAAGTGTCCTTAGAAGTATAGTTTTACCCAGATTTTACCTAATTTTCTATCTCTAGGGGAAGATAACAAGAGTTAGCAAGTGGAGGGTTTGACCATTTTTGCAGTCTGCCTCTGTCCATAAGGGACATAGGCACCACCCCAGGAATGAATTTGCGATTTCCCATCATTTGATCAAAGTTGCGCTTGAAGATGGTCAGGCAAGGGCTGTGGTTCACATGAATGGGAAGCCTATTCCAGAGGAGGGACAATCTCTAGGAGACATATTTGTCTCTCCAGTGTGATCTATTCGTAACAGAGATCAGGTTTAGATCCTTGGGGTGTGTAACCCTTGTGCAGTTAGTTTTGTGAATATGCAACATTTCTGTCAGGACTGGGTTAGAGACTGCCTTATAGGTCAGGCATAGATCAACCCTCAGTAATCGGTAGGAAACTGATTAAAGTGATAGGGCTTTTAATTGGTCCGTATAATGTTTGTTGATTATACACAGTAGTTTTTAGTCAGAAACCTCTGAGAATGCTTCAGATGTTGCAGGTGCTTGTCAAAGTATATCAGAGGGTACATTTTACTCAATTACTGGTCTGCTGAGGGCCATAGTGGTACTGCGACATCCTTAGATCTGGATGCCATGCCCTTAATTGTAAGTTGAGCCACATAGAAGGATTTCATAAACACTGTGGTCAAAGTTAAGATTATTGTCTGAGTGCCCAGATCTCTCACCACTAGGTCCACTCTTAGTGAGGTGCTATCAATATTTGCAGGGATATTTGATTTCCCAAAGGGTGTTGTTATGCATTTATTCACATTAAGTTTGAGGTTATGACTCTGACACCAGACATTAGTCTGTGTCAGTCCTTTCTGTAAGATATCAGTATAATTTGGGGAGTAGTTGGTTGGTCCCACCTTAGTTGTCACCAAACTTGGTCAGCTAAAGGTCATCTACATTTGCTTTGACATCTCAGAAGTATTTCCCAAACAGGAGGGGGGCCAGCACTGAACCCTGTGGTTCACCACTCGTGACTAGCCTCTTGCTGGATGTGGATTTCCCCACTCTAATAAAAGTGTCCTAGCCATGAGCCATTTGGCGACGTAGAGGTTTAATCCCAGTTTTGTGAGTTTATCTATAATACCCAAGTGGGTAACAGTTTCTCACTCTCTATTATTGGTCCCTCCTTGCCTCATCTTCACAGCTTTCCATTTCAGTCTGTATGGCTCTACGTATAGTATATATAATAGTATTAATTGTGTAACCTTAAAGTTCCCTTTAAATCAGGCAGCACCTTGTTCCCATTGCTAGGATCATCTTATTTCACTTAGCTTTTGGCCTGTTTCCTTCCCAAACAAAGCTCTTTAGTTTCGTATTTATTTCTTGCTATAATTTATCATCCAGTTAATATAAATGCTTTTGGCCAATGTGTAGAATCAAGAGGATCAAAAACATTTCACTGCCTGTTTGCTAATATCCAAATCTATAATCAAGTACTTCCACTACCTTACCTTTTGGATTATCTTCCTAGGTACTTAATTTTATCACGCTCCCAGAGGTGCAAGAATTTCTTCACCAATTAATTTGCGGGCACATGCTTTACAGATGTGGCTTTTTTATCTGTGTTTATTTTATAACTTGAATACTTTTAGAACTATGTCAAAATATTTCACAACATAGGTACATCAGCTTTTGGATTTGTCAGTAAGGTTATCTGCAACCATGCTGTTCTTTTCTACCTTTCTAGTCATACCCTTGGGTGTTTGCACCTCCTATTTTCATGCTAATGGCTATATACATATGATGCAAACAACAGTGGGGAAGGAGGACATCTTCACCTTGGTCCTCTACAACTAATTTTAATAGATAAAATCCCTCCAACCTTTACCCTTGTTTCTGACCCTGTTTTTGTCTTCCTTGTTTTCAGTTCAGTATGAAACACAGATTCAGCCATTACTCTATGCACAAATTCACAACTACGTCTGAATCATCAGTATTCTGTTATTGCAAATATTTGCCTTCCCTCTACAAGTCCACACTGACCAAGGTCTTTTATTTTTATTTTACTTTATTTTATTTTGCATTTGTTTTCCAGGGTACAGCTGTGATCTCCATGGACCGTTTTCTCACTTAGCCTGGGAGCGATGTCTGCTTAAGTGACTTGCTCATGGAGGCTGAGGGAATCAAACCTTGCATTTTTGGAACACGTGAAACAGCTCACTAACAGCTCCTTAATCCTCTAAGCCAGCTGCCAGACTGCATTTGCTTTTCTAGCAACTCTCATGCTAACCTTCTTGCTAATTCAGAAATAAATACTTTTGCAGTTATGAATTGTTATTGAAATTGGTCTGTAAGAGGCAGGATCTGCAGGATTTTCCCCTCTGTTGGAAAAATTGGTACCATCACTTGATTGCAGGATGTGGGAACGCCCTCCTTCCATTAAGATACTATTACATTATTTTTTTCTGTGTACTTATTAGTGTTTTGCCCCCCAGTTTCCAGATTTGTGAAGACATAATATCCAACACTGGTTACTTGTATGTAACTGACTGCCAGTCACCATTTTTATTTCTTCCTCCTCTACATTTACAATTAACCGTTGAGCCTCTAACTCCAGCATCTTTCTCAAACCCACATTTGCCTTGAAATTCTCCAAAGAAATGCTGTGATAGTCATCTCATTTATCAGCTTTGTAAAGAAATAAAAAAAAAATATCTGTAATGTGTCTCTTAGTCCTTCAAAACATTTTATCATTTTCCAGGATTTGGAATTCCACAGCTCTACTACTGCTCTCTCCACAGATCCCTCAGCTTTACTCTACTGCTCTGTTCCTTTTCTTCACTTTCTTAACCTATGCACTAAACATTTTGTGGTCTTGGTTTATTGTCATAGAATAATTGTCTAAGTTCCCCTTTTCACTGCTCATGTACATTGTTTACATATTCTTTGATACTCTTCCTGGCACCTCTCACTTGCTCCTTTTCCTCATGAGAGAAGGTCTCTAAATTATTGTGCAACATGTTAACCATCCCCAACCCTTCACAATGTTTACTACTACCATTTGCCCATATTTCTCTCCTTTATTTCAATCACAGCTCTTAAGTCTTCTTTCACTGTGTCCTAAGCCCAGTTGCCTCTTCTGGCCCATTTCCATCTTTTTTCTACTTCCCAAACCTTATCTGCAATCATCTGCTTAAATGCATGCCTTTTCACCAAGTAAATAGGGAAAGGTGATTGGATGCATCTCTGTTCCCTCAAGTAAATGAGCATACTCTTGTGCTGTATAGTATCTGTTCAATCTGGCCCTCTTCATATACCTGTAGAAATGTAAGTAAATACCTATTGAGCTCCCAAGTCTACTGCAACATTCTAATTCCCAAATACTTTACCCAGTCTAATAAAGGTCTACTTCCCTGGGGCCCATGACATGTCCTCATGTAATTAGGATCCCTTGCAGAAAACTTATGATTTCCCCTAGTATCGTGTTCCATTCTAAAACTTTTTAGTCTCTTATCCAAATGATCCTTTATGGACTGGACCTTCATCCTTAACTCCACAGTCCCAAATGAGGCAGCCAAGCTTTTCACCAATTTTCCTTTGCAAATACAAGATTCCTGCTTTCCCATGATCTAAATGTTAAACCAAACCTAAGCAATGGCTATCCAATACCTTTGAAGCCCTTCTAAAATTGAGAGATGAAGCCTGGCACACACATCCTAAGTTCAGCAACAGGGGTCACATTACCAACTTGTATAACCTAAATAAAAATGACATTAAACAGCAAAAAAAAAAATGAAACTGACTTATCACCAAACCTCACTCAAATACAGTGCAAAAATTCTGGAAGGATGTTAATAACCTTACAGGTCATGAACTACCCAACTCAGCACACCATGCAGCCACCACACTCTGTACAGAAATATTCAACACTTAGGTTCATAGGGAAGTACTAGGCTAGCTGACCTTGCAGGTAATTTTAAGCCTAGCCAATTTCCCTTCAAAGGTGAGAATTAAACATTGTGCCTTCTGTCTGTGAAATGAACATCTTAGCTATTATGCCAACCCCCAGCTAGGTAGTTCATAGGTGTTTACTAGGCTAATGACAACAAGGGCCTTTTTAAGCTTAGCCATGCATCCCAAATGTCTGACAAGTTCTGTTACCCTTGATAACTGTAAGCAGTGGCTTGGGAGGGGAAACATTTACAAGCAAGGTCCTGGAAGATGATCCACTTACAGGCTACCTGTGTTCAAGAGCTAAGTCCCAAACCAGGAATGAATTTCCTGTTCCCCATCCAGCTGTCCAAGTTACCCTTGCATTGGGTTAGGGAAGAACTCTGCTTCATATTGACGGGGAGCCTGTTCCAGAGAAGGGTTAGTCACAGAGATAAATACCAGCCAATCCTGCAGGTCCTTTTTATATCACAAGCAAGATTTAAGTCTTTAGAACAGGTAATTCTGGTGGTATTTATTTTGCGGATATGCAGGAGGTCCATCAGATTTGGGTCTAACATTGCCTTGTGTATCAGGCATAGATCTCCCATCAACAGCCTGTAGGAGACAGAATACAGGGTTAGGGCTTTGAGGTGGTCTGCTTCGGATATGTTTCTTTTGCCTTTATTCTTTTAGTGAGGAACCTCTGTGGACATTCCAGTTGTTGGATATGCCAGGTTAGGTACATACCAGAGGGGGTATTGTACTCAGTAATAGGTTTGATAGGTCTGATGAATGCTGAATGTATTGAAACAATGACTTCCTTGGACCTAGATGCCATACCTTTGTGTACAAGTTGCACGGAATAGATTGATTTCCTCGCTAGTAAAGACGTGTGCTTGTCAAAGGCTAGATTACTGTCCATGTTTGTCCCCAAGTCCCTTACTACTGGGTCAGCTTTTAGGAGTGTGTTGTCAGTATGATAGTTACCAGGTGTGGATGACTTCCCGAAGGATACTATTATGCATTTCTTGGCATTTAGTTTTAGTCCATGGCTCTGGCACCAGATGCTTGACTGTGTCAGCCCTTCCTGGAGAACATTTGTGTCAGTGGGCAATTCAGTGACATCTCTTAATTTGCAAATTTAGTCATCCAGAGGCCATTGACATTGGCCTTGACTTCAGAGAAGTAAATGTTATAAAGGAGTGGTCCCAGGACCGATCCTTGAGGGAATCTGCTTGCGACTGCCCTCTTTTTAGAGGTGGACTCCCAAGTTTTAACTTCCTGGGTCCTGTCTTTCAGCCTGCTGCCTATCCACCGGGTGACATAAGGGTTTGTACCTCACCTCCTAAGTATGTCAACAATGCCAGAGTGGGAGGATTGTGTCAAATGCCTTTGCCAGGTCAAGGTAGGCACTGTGAACCATCTTGCCCTCATCCATTGCTTTAGTGACCTTCTCAAAGAAGTCCACCAGGTTGAGTAGGCATGACCTGCCCTTGATGAAACCAAATTGGGCTGGGTCTAGTAACAGGAGATTTCCTGTGTCATTATTGATCATTTCCATGATAATTCTTTCTGTGGCTTTACATGTGAGGCTAGTGAGACACATGGGTCTATAATTTCCAGAGCCTGTAGATTGCCCACATTTGTGCAGAAGGATGACTGTTCTTGTTCTGCATTAATGAGCCATGAAGCTTTTTTGGAGGCTACAGTTAAATAGCACTTCCAGAGGGCCTGACATATCATGTTTCATGCTATTTAGAAGGCATCCTGGGATATTGCTGGGGCCAGTTGATGCAGTGTTCTTGACCTTAGAGAGAGCATTAAGGACCCGTTCCCTAGTAATAGAAGAGTGAGTTATATTTGATGGTATTTCGTGAGGGAAGGTTGATGGGGAAAGAGGGGTAAAGTTGGAGCTGAATTTATTTGCCAGGTACTAGGCAGGGGACCATTGATGAGCCTAGCCCAAATTCATAATTTACCCAAGCACTGTTTGGTTAAGTGACTTGCTCAAGGTTACACAGTAGGCAGATGAGGGCCGAGGGAATCAAACTGTGTACCACAGGAACTACATTAACTTTAGCAATCTCCCTTATTCTTCCTTCATCTATTCACTCCAACACCCCCCCCCAAAAAAAAAAAAATATATACATTCATCTTTTCTGTCTTAACAGGTTTTATTCAATGACATCTTACCCCTTCTGGAAAGAGTAAAGCTCAACAGTCCACCCAGTACAAACAACACCCATCCCTGGGTCATTTGTAACTGTCGCAACTACGTAGTAAAACTACTTCAGTATGTAATTACCTCTGTCTGATTATAAACATTATGCCCAACGTCTGGAAAACTGCCATATTGAAACCCATTCCCCAAACAGAAAAGGCCTTCACCCCCCCCTCCAATCGAATTGTAATGCATAATTCCTTCCATCTCCTAGTTAGCCTGCATAAATATCTTTGAGACCCCAAGAAAAAATGCTGTGAGTGCTGCAGGATACAACAGTTTAAATCTCGCTGCAGCTCTCAGACTTCCCCCATGACTGGAATTTTTTGCTCTGTTTCTGTCTTATACAAGTTGAATAGTCATTTTCTACAAATATTCTACAGTCTCTGACTTTCAGCACCTTTCTTCTCTGCCTTATTTTTGTTAATCTTTTGTTGTCATGTTTGTATATGTACAATACGTATACATACTACATAGTTGTGACTGTCTGTTAATAGTAATGTAAAGTAAACTTACATATATGTAAAAGTAATGTAATGTGTATTTTTTTTGTGGAGCTTTTCTCCCTGAGCCTCCACTGAAAAATGGTCCAACATGGCCCAGTGGACTATCCCGGTCAACAAATGCAAATAAATAAATAATTTGCCTTGGCTTCTTGGTTAAACAGTATGCCATTTCTGTTAGTATGACCTGCTGTGGGACACTGGCACAGTTGCTAATATTGGTCTTTGTGTAGCTTTTACTGTCTGTCCCGTTAACCTGCTCAGGGATGGCTGTAAGCCTCAAATTTTCCCTCCACTATGTCTTCCAAATTTACCACGTTTTGGAATAGTTCCTCATGAGATGCCCCTTTTACAGTTAATCTTTCCTTAATTTCCATTTCTGACAGCTGGTCCAGTGCATCCAAGCAATTATTCAATGGTTTCTCTATTTTTCTATTCTGTCATTTGATTTTCTATGCTCCTCTGAGGTCTCACTTATTTTAAAGATTTCTGTTATATTTGAAAATTTTTCTCTTCAAATTTGTTAGAAGCCATAACTTGCATCTGCAAAACATACTGGTCTGCTTTCAACTGAATTTCTGCCAAGTCCTTGTTCTTCACAACTTTCTCTTCTCCTTTTTCCTTTATTTCATTTTTCCTGATTTTTTTTCTTTGCTTGCATCCAGAAAGAATAATATTCAACCAGAAACTGAATTCAAACCAAACTGACTTTTACCTACTGTTTTGGCAGTTATTACTTTTTCTGTTTGGGGAGCTTCAGGTAACATGCTTCCCAGACGATGGCCATCTTGGAAGTCCTTGGTACTGTGATGTTACATTTAGTTGATGTTTTTCGTGTTTCACTGTTGCAGTCATTACATTTGGTTTATTTGCCTGCAGGTAGCCCTCAGTCAGCCTGAATATCAAAGTCTTGGGTCCTGCGTCAGATGCTGTCTCATCTTCCATGACGTCAGGTAGCCAGGGGTATAAAGCATGCAGCCGATGCCATTACATATGTCTTTCTTGCCTCGCGGTGCCCAAAGCAGAAGCAGTTTCCAAGTGCCGGTCAGCCGACTCCTAAAATTTTCATTTTCGAGTTTCAGAACTGAAGTCTTCAAAAAAGCTAAATACCCCATTGGGGATCCTTTTTCTTGCTCTAACCGATGTCAGTAAAAGTTAATAATTTTATTATTTGTGGAAAGCAAATAGCTCATAAAGATTTTCATTCATACTGCATTCCTTGCTTAGGCCCAGACCACGACATCCCTCGCCGTTGGTTTTGTGCCTTATTCAGTCCTCTAACTATTCGTCATCGGTCCATTTTTGCAGCAAACTATTTCGGTACTCTGTTTAATTATCCAGAAATGGCTTCGGTAAGCCATCTGACTACCGACATTCTGAAAAAACGTAAAGATAAAGACAGAGACAGACTGCATAGGTCCAAAGCTGCCGACGACGCTTCTGTTAAGCTAGTCGCCAGTTCGACGCTTCTGTTAAGCTAGTCGCCAGTTTGCTGGTACTCAGGTGCTGTCGCAGCCCCTGATACCCGCTACTTCAGATTCGCAGGCCTCTACTGAGACCCATTCGGAGTCTGGTATGCCGTGAGATGTTTCTTTGACTATGGAACATGCGGATGTCTCTATCTTGGATGGTTCCGGAGCCGCTGTGCAGGCACCGGCTTCTGAGGGTGTATTCAGGCCTACAGACTTGCATTTAAAACCAAACGCCATCTTCTTCTTTAAGGCCTAAAACTCCATCCACGCCTAGAAAACAGACGTCCAAACCGCATGGTCAAGCCCATATGCCTAAAAAACTAATAAGAATGGCTGAAGACCTTATTACTTTAATTAGGGGAAGCCAGCCTTCTACCTCTGAGAGACCTAGAACTGATTTTCCTTCTGATTCTTCTGATCAGGATCCTGAAATTTCTGTTTCTTTTGATTACCAGGATTTGTCCTTATCTACCTATGAGGATTCTGATGCAGAGGACTCCATTCCCTCTGCTTCCCCTCCAGAAGGTTTTTCCTTTGCTGAAAACTTGCACACTCTTAGGGAGCATTTCTGCTGGGAAAGCCAGGATTACTCTGACTCCAAAAAGAGGCTTAGGGAATTCTTACTCCTTCCTCAACACAGGCCTTTAGCTATTCCTCCAGTCCTGGACATTGTATATGATGCCTTCTTGGAGTCTAGCCTGGCCCCAGACACTTTAACTCCGGCTCCCAGGAAACCTGACAGGTATTACAGAGTACCTGACTCTCACAAGTTCCTTTTCAAGAATCCTACTGCGGACCCAGAGACAATTTCCCAGGGACCTAAAGCAATTAAGGCTACTACTGCCAAATACTCTATCCCCTCTGATAGAGATTCCAGTGCCTTGGACAGATGGGGTAAGAAGGTATACACTTCTGCTGCTTTGGCCATTAAGGCCTTAAACTGCCAGTTTTATATGTTAAAGTATCAACAACATATTATGGGACTACTTAAACAGAAAATGATGTTGATTCCTGACTGTGCTGAAAGTAAAGAATTACAGGATTTAATGCATTCTGCTGAACAAGTTGGTAAACATACTTTGCAATGTGGTTTTGATTCTTTAGAAGCATCTTGCAGGGCTGCTGTCACTGGGTCTGTTCTTAGAAGGCATGCTTGGCTTAAGGAGCAAAATTTGACAGATCATGTTAAAGCTAAATTACTGGATGCTCCCTTAAACCATGATCAACTGTTTGGCAACAAAACAGAAGTTGTCCTTAATAAGATGAAGGAAAAAGCTAAATCTATGCAAAGTGTAAAAGATTTCCTGCAAGTACAGTCTCCCAGATTCAGTAGGCATTGGCCTTCTTAGAATTGGTCCTTTCCTGTCTCTTCAGGCCTTCTCAGTCCAAACCCAGGAACAGCAGACAACCTAGGCTACAGTCTTAAGGTACTCATAGGCCTAAGCAGTGGGGGGCTTCCACTTCCAAAGCTGGAAGTAGTAAGACTCCCCCCCCCCCTATGGAAACTGTCACAATTACTTAACCTTAAACCTTCCCAGCCCTGCTCTACTGCATTCTCCCTTAGGGGGAAAGATTGCACTGCATGCAAAAAAAAAGAGAGCTCATTACCCAGGACAAATGGGTTTTAAATATAGTTTCCCAAGGATACAGATTACACTTCCACACCTTACCAACCCCAAACAGTTGGCCAGACCTACCCCCAAATCAGTGGGTAGAGGCTCAACAGCAGGTTCTTTCTCTTTTAAGTATCAGGGCTATTCAACCTGTCCCAGCAGAAGAAAGGAGACAAGGTTTTTACTCAAGACTTTTCCTGGGTACCCAGAAAAGACAGCTCCTGGCATCCTATCCTGCACCTCTCTATTCTAAACACTTTTTTGGTAATTCCAGAATTCAAAATGTTAACACTTCATCAGCTGCTTCCTATGTTGGGCAAAGATGCCTGGTTGGCAACCTTAGACTTAAAGGAAGCTTACCTGCACATTCCAATAAGGGAATCTTGCAGGAAATACCTATGCTTCAGAGCAGGCTACATGCACTATCCGATGTTCATTGTGTTTCTATGCTGCAATCATTACACTAAGGTTATCCTGCCGTCAGGCGGTCCCGCAGTTGGCCAGAGTTCCAAAGTCTTGGTCCGGCGTCAGTTGCTGTCGCTTCTTCCCTGATGTCAGTGCGCCAGGGGTATATAAGATGCAGCCGACGCCATTTTCTTTAGTCTTTCTTGCCGCGTGTTGCCCGAAGCAAAAGCAGTTTGCAAGTGCCGGTCAGCTGACTCCTGAGATTTTCAATTCGAATTTCAGAACCAAAGTCTTCTATAAAGCTAAGTACCCCGTTGGGGAAACTTTTTCTTGCCTCAGACCGATGTCAGTAAAAGTTAATAATTGTATTTCTTGTGGGAAGCAAATACCTCATAAGGATTTTCATTCTTACTGTATCCCATGCCTAGGCCCAGACCACGACATCACTAGTTGTCGGTTTTGTGCTAGGTTTAACAAGCACACTATTAAGTGTCGGTTTGATTTTGCCCGACATTATTTCTGCAGAACAACCGACGACCGGGATACACAAAAAGCGCAAAGACAAGGACAGGCATCTGAGGCCCAAAACTGACGAAGCCTCTTCTAGGCTAGTTGCCGGTTCTCCGGTTTTCAGCGAGGCGCCTTCGCAGCCCCTGACAACTGCTTCTTTAGAACCACAGGCCGCCTCCGACTCCCACGTGGAGATGGCTCAGCCTCTGGATACTCAAGATTTAGGGTCTACCGAAACTAACCCTTCAGAGGGAACCAGAGCAGCTGAGCAGCCCTTGGCTTCAGAGGGTGTATTCATACCTACTCAACTTACTATCAAATCTTCTGCCAAGTCTAAAACCCCTTTAAAGACTAAGAAGCAAGTACAGCATTCACCAGGACAGGCCTCCATGCCTAAGAAACAGATGCTCAAAATGGCCGAAGACTTAATTACTCTGATCAGGGGTTCCCATCCCCCTCCTGATAAAAGGCCTAGACAGGATACAGACTATGACTCATCTGACCAGGTTTCCATTTCTTCGGATTCCTCTTCAGATCAGGGATACTCTTTACCCCCCTATGAGGATTCTGATGCTGAAGAATCAATTCCTTCAGCCTCTCCTCCAGAGGACTACTCTTTTGGGGAAACTTTACATACCATGAGGGAGCATTTCCATTGGGAGGGCCAGGATTACTCAGAATCCAAGAAAAAGCTCAGAGATTTCCTTTTATTGCCTCAGCACAGACCCCTTGCTATTCCACCAGTGTTAGACATTGTGGATGATGTCTACTCTGAATCCAGTTTAAATCCTGATTCTTTGCCTCCTGCTCCATTCAAACCAGACAGATACTACAGAGTCCCTGACTCTCACAAATATCTTTATAAAAGCCCTGTTCCTGACCCTGAAACTATTTCCCAGGGTCCCAAAGGGGTAAAGGCCCTCTACAGCTAAAAATCCAGTTCCCTCTGACAGGGATTCTAGAGCGTTAGACAGATGGGGGAAGAAAATATACACATCTGCAACTTTAGCAATGAGGACCTTAAATCGCCAGTTTCACATGCTTAAATATCAGCAATATTTAGTGTCTCAATTAAAACAAAAAATGTTTCCAAATTCAGAACTTCCTGACTATAAGAAAATGCAGGATTTATTGCATGCAGCAGAACAAGTGGGGAAATATACTTTGCAATGTGCTTTTGATTCATTAGAGGCCTCTTGTAGAGCAACAGTTACAGGGTCTGTGATTCGAAGTCATGCTTGGTTAAAAGAACAAAGTTTACCTGATCATGTTAAAGCAAAATTATTGGATGCACCTTTGCAGCAGGATGTTTTATTTGGAGTTAAGGCAGAAGAGGTATTAAAGAAAATGGAGGATAAGGCAAAATCTAATTTCTTACAGGTTCAGCCTCCTCCATTTAGCAGAAATTGGCCAACAAAGAATTGGTCCTTTCCAGTTACAGACAGACCACAAAGGGGCAGATACAGACGTCCCAAGAGGCAGAGGTCAGCCGCAAGGTTCTTACAGACCTCGACAATGGGGTGCATCAACCCAAAAAGGAGGGGAAGACAGGCCACAACCTTACAGGAAACAGTCCCAATGACTTCCCCCTTAAGCTACCAAGCACTTCCCTCTTGGCAGCCCCCTTGGGGAGAAAACTAGCACTTTTTTCTCACAATTGGCATATGATCACCCAAGACAAATGGGTTCTGAATATTGTATCTCAAGGTTACACGTTCCACTTTCACACTTTACCAAGGCTAAAAGGAATGCCAAACCTGCCACCAAATCAATGGGCAGAGGCTCAAAAACAAATTACAGCCCTCATGGAAATGAGAGCTATTCAAAAGGTGCCAACACAGGAGCAAGGACAAGGATTTTACTCAAGACTCTTTCTGGCCCCCAGAAAGGACAAAGCCTGGAGGCCATTATGGATCTTTCTTCTCTAAATACTTACCTGGATGTTCCAAAATTCAAAATGTTGACACTGCAGCAGCTTCTTCCCATGCTGGGCAAGAAGGCTTGGCTTGTAACGTTGGACCTCAAGGAGACATACCTGCATGTCCCTATCAGACAAAATTGCAGAAGATACCTCAGATTCTTAGCAGGTTCAATGCATTACCAGTTCTCTGCACTGCCCTTTGGCTTATCTATTGTGCCCAGGGTCTTCACAAAATGCCTGGCACCAGTAACTGCATTTTGCAGACAAAAGGGGATTCAAATATACCGACGACTGCCTTATTCAAGCAGAAAGCAAGGACATTCTTCTAAAGCATCTGGCGTTTGTAAAAAGCTTGCTAATTTGCCTAGGGTACACAGTAAACGAAAAGAAGTCAAAACTAGTGCCCTCACAAGAGATAATATCCCTGGGTGCCAGCTTAAATACAATGGCCTAGATGGCTTATCTCACGCCAGACAAGCAAGGACAACTGACAATACTTTCAATTGATGGCAACAAAAACCCAACTCCCTGCAAGAAAAATTCTGCAGGCCTTGGGGTTCATTGCATCTTGCATATTATTAATTCCATATGCCAGACTGCATATGAGGAAATTACAATGGTACCTAAAGAATGTTTGGTCTCAACACTGTCACAGTCTGGAAATAGTGATATACCACTCATTCCCTGCCTACAACAGGAGTTTCGATGGTAGGCACAGGCATGCCACCTAAACAATGGACAACCTTTCACTTAGCCCTCAGCCAGTCAGACACTGACAACAGATGCTTCGGATTACACCTGGGGAGCACACATGGCAGGAAAATGTATTCAGGGCAAGTGGACCGCAGAACAAAGGCATATTCACATCAATCAAAAAGAGATGCTAGCTGTACAAAATGCCCTAACAGCTTTCAAGGACCTTTTACATCCAGGACAACTGCTACTAAAGACAGACAACACCACAGTTATGTGGTGCATAAACAAGCAAGGGGGCACTCATTCATACCCCCTCTGCAGGCAAGCCATGACCTTGTGGAGTACAGCTCTAACCTTTCAAGTTCATCTGCAAGCACAATTCCTGCCAGGAGAGAAAAATACTCTGGCAGACGACTTAAGCAGAAACATCATGGATCCACACGAGTGGAAATTAAATCCACAAATATTCAGCATGATAGCACAAAAATGGTGGAGCCCGGACATAGATCTGTTTGCCTCCCCACTGAATTGCCAGCTACAGAAATTCTGCACAATGACTTACCACACACAAGCATGGAAAGTGGATGCTCTCTCATTCAGCTGGAAAAACCAACTATATGCTTTCCCCACCTCTGCCTCTCCTTTCAAAGGTACTCCTGAAAGCCAGACAAGAAAAGCCAAAAAGGATCGTGATTGCCCTAGACTGGCCACGCCAGCACTGGTACCCAATCTTAAAGAACTTAGCTCAGGGCCCACCATGGATTTTACCTCAAGTTCCCCACCTTCTGACTCAGCAAAACAATCAGATATTCCACAGCCAGCTCAAAACTTTAAACCTGGCTGCATGGCAGATTACTTAATAAAGCAGACTACACCTCTCACTAAAGCTGTGATGGACGTTATTTTGGAGGCCAGGAGGCCTAGCACCAGGAAATTCTACTCAGAAAAGTGGAAGAGATTCTGTGCCTGGAACCAGGCTCAAGGCCTTGACCCTCTTGTCCCCAATATTCCTCAGATACTGCAATATTTGACTGAGATGCTGGACAAAGGCCTATCTTTTTCATCCATTAATATCCACGCCTCTGCCATCTCTGCTCATTACAACACAGATCCACCAATTTTCTCGCATCCTCTACTTAAACAGTACCTCAGAGGGGCTAAAAATGTAAAACCGCCCCGTAGAGCTCCAACTCCAACTTGGGACCTCAACTATGTCTTGGAGAAATTAACTTTACCTCCTTCTGAACCAGCAAATTCAGCAGAATTAAAATATGTCTCATGGAAAACTGCTCTGCTCTTGGCAATAACTTCAGCATGAAGAGTTTGAGTTACAGGCACTAATGGCAGTGGAACCTTTCATCAAGACAGGGTGTCTTTAAGAACAAACCCTACTTTTATGCCAAAGGTGGTATCAAGTGTGGCCCTAAACCAAACTATTCATTTGCCAACATTTTATCCAAATCCCCAGAATAAAGGGGATAGACTTCTGCATACTTTGGACATACATAGATAGCTACACTACTATTTGGACAAAACAAAAGCCTTCAGAAAAACTGAGCAATTGTTTGTAGCATATGCTGCAGGATCACAGGGGAAAGCTATTTCAAAACAGACCATTTCCAAATGGATAGGACACTGTATACATTTCTGCTACACACAACATGAAAAAACTGTGCCTAGCAACATCAGATCTCATTCCACCAGAGCTACAGCCACTTCAACTGCCTACCTCAGAGGAGTACCTACCATGGATATTGTGGAAGCAGCAACTTGGAGTTCAGTGCATACCTTTACCAAGCATTACCACCTGCCTCTTTACTCAAAATCCAGAGCTGGCTTCGCCACTGCAGTGCTGCAGGGCCTTATAGCCACACCAAATGCTTTTTAGCACCAGCCACCCAACCTCAGCTTTGGGATTATACCCAAGTGTAATGACTGCAGCAGTGAAACACGATGAACATGGTACAGTTTTGTACCTACCATAAATGTAGATGTTCGAGTGTCTTCACTGCTGCAGTCCAGGTTACCCACCCTCCATCCCCACTGTCTTCCTGGGACTTAACTGTACCTCACTGCCTATACAACCTATTTGGTGTATTTGATTGTAATTGGAAGAATTAGTTTTCAATGTTTATGTAGTTGTTATTAGCAATGTATATTGCCTACCTATTTGGGGGCACCTGACATCTGGGGCAAGAAAAAACTGAAGAAAATGGCATCGGCTGCATCTTATATAACCCTGTCGCACTGACGTCAGGGAAGAAGCGACAGCAACCGATGCTGGACCAAGACTTTGGAACTCTGGCCGACTGCGGGACCGCCTGATGGCAGGATAACCCAAGTGTAATGACTGCAGCTGTGAAGACACTCAAACATCTACATTTATGGTAGGTACAAAACTGTACTTTCTCTGCACTTCCCTTTGGCTTATCTACTGCGCCCAGGATATTTACAAAGTGCCTAGCTCCAGTCATTGCATTTTGCAGGCAACGAAATATTCAAATATATCCATACCTGGACGATTGTCTAATTCAGGCAGAAAGCCAAGACATGCTACTAAATCATCTGGCATTTGTAAAGAAACTTCTAACCTCACTGGGGTAGTCAGTATATATACACTGTTTATTGGTTGTTTCTACTGTTTTTCATCCACTGAAGAAGGCTCTTTTTTATAGCCAAAATTTTCATCCACTGAAGAAGTCTCTTTTTTTTATAGCCGAAACCGGTTTGGATATTATTTATTTTATTTATTTATTTATTTAAATTTGTTGACCGGGAGTGTCCGACTGGACGTGGGTCCATTTTCAGCGGAGGCCTGGGGAGAAAAGCTCCACAGTAAAATAAACAGACAGTAGTTACATTGGATTACATAGTGATTAACAATTTAACATAGAAATTACTTGCAACATATTTACAGATGAAGAACATAGTACATCAGTAGACAGCTAGAATCTTTTTCTGTGAAGTACATAACAGGCATTAACAAATGTAACAATGAGAAGTTCCTGCTGTATAATAAGTACTAGGCTTATGAGCGTCTGAGCTTGCTGTCATCAAGGTAGTTAGTGGAGGTGAAAGAAAGGTAGTAGTTGGATGGGGTGGATGATATTAGAGTGGGAGTTGCAAGGGCATAGCTAGCATGTTTTTAGGTGTGCTTTTAATAAAGTTTTGAAGTTGGTGCATGATGGTATGGAGGTAATTGTGGGTGGGAGTGAGTTCCATAATTTGGCTATGGCGCAAGAGAATAGTGCTTCACCAGCAGAGTTATTGGCTTTAGTGATCTGCAAGTGATTTTTGTTGCTGGATCTTAGTGGTCTGGTATTGCGATAGTGTTGGAGTAGATTCTGGAGGGATGGGACATTTAGTGGATGGTTTACTAGTTTGTGGGTGAGTGAGAGTTGATACCACTGAAGGAGGTGAGGGAGTTCAAGCCAGCCCAGTTCAGCAAGTGAGAGACAGTGGTGACTACGGCAGGATGCCCCTGTGGCGAATTTTGCGATTTTGTTGTAGCAGGTCTCTAGCTTGTTTAGATCACATTGCCTTAGGTTGGTATATACTGGAGAGGCATAAAGTAGGGTGGAGATAAGGTGGGAATTTGCTATTGAAATCCTTGCTGCTTTGGTGAGAAATTGTTTATTTCTGTATAATGCTCCTAGTTTTTTGTGGACTTTTTTATGGTCATGGATATGTGAATGTCAAATTTTAGTTTATTGTCTATTTCCACTCCTAGCAATTTGGTGTGTTCAGTTGGGTATATAGTGGTGTTGTCTTTTGCTGTGATGTTAAAGTGAGAGTTGTTTTGAGTATGTTTGGTGGGTTGGAAGATGAGTAGTTTAGTTTTGTTTGGGTTGAGTATTAATTGGGCATCGGATAACCATGTTTCAATAGAGGAAAAGGCTTCCTGTGTGACTTTTTGCAGTTTGGGTAGGGACTGGGCTGAGCAGATGATGGTAGAGTCATCTGCATGTTGGTTGAGTGTGCCATGTTTGGTGGCAGAGGCTAGATTATTGGTGTAAACAGAGAAAAGTAGGGGTTCAAGGATGGATCCTTGGGGAACCCCTATGGAGACAGGTAGTTGGGGAGATATGTCATTCTGCCATACAACGGATTGTTGGCGGTCAGACAGGTAACTCTGAAACCAGTTGGTGACTGATTGTGAGAAGGATAGGTTATTGAGGACAGAGATAAGTTGTTTGTGTGGGACCATGTCAAATGCTTTAGATAGGTCTAGGAAAGTAGCAGAGGAGAGATAGCCATTGTTTTTATGCTGAAGGATAGTGTTTGTAAAGGAGAGTAAGGCAGTGGTGGTGCTATGGTTTGGTCGGAAACCATGCTGAGTACTGGAAAGAAGGTTGTTAGTAAGGAGGTAGTGTGAGACCTGAGAGTGTATGCATCTCTCTAGTATTTTGGAGAGTGGAGAGAGAATAGCTATGGGGTGGTAATTGGTTAGTTCTGCAGAGGGTCCGCCTTTGTGGATGGGAAATTATATGTGAGACTTTCCACAATGTGGGAACGTAACTTTCTGACAGAGATCGGTTAATCAAGATGGATACTGGGTAGGCCAGAGCATCAGCTGTGATTTGTAGGTATTCACTTGGGAGGTTGTCTGCTGCTAATTTGGTGGGTTTAAGTTTAGTTAAGAGTTTTTATGTTGGAGGTAGGTACAGGAGAAAAGAGAAGGCAGTGGGGAGATTACTAGTTGAAGGTGTGGGTTGGAGGGGGGGGGTTGTGTTGTTTAGCTAGTGATAGTATGGTTTGGGTGAAGTGTGTGTTGAATGAGGTAGCAATATTTTCTGAGGAGTGAGGGATGTTAGGAGGAGGGGTACTGACTTTACCTGAGTGGAGGATGGAGTTTATGGAAGACCAGAATTGTTTGGGGCTGTGTTGTGAGGAGTCTAGGGCAGACTGGTAGTATTGGAATTTGTCCCGTTTTATTAGCTTTTTGAGTCTATTGCGTAGTTCTAGGAATTTCTGTCTAGCTGCGGGGGTTTTGGTTTTGCGTCAGTGCTCCCAGGCTTTATCCCTGTTTTTCATTTCTGACTTAGTGGTTTTCTCTAGCCATGAGTAGGGTTGTGCTTTGGTTCTGGAAAATCTTATGGGGGCATGGTAATTAAGGATGTTCAGGAAGGTAGTATTAAATGATTCAACTGCGTCATCTAGACTGAGGTACTTTAGAGCATGCCAGTTACATTCTTGGAGGGATGAGATGAATGTGAGTGGGTTAAAGTTTATTTTTTTACGTATTTGACGATAGATGACAGGTTTAGCTTGGTACAGGTATTTTTTGAGTAGGAATTTTGGGGAGTGATCACTGAGGCTATCTGATAAGCAGCCTGTTATATATGACTGTTTCCATATGTGTGGTCGGGGGGGGGGGTTATTCCCTCTTGTCTCTATATCAATAAATTGATATTTATGTATATTCCACCATTTTTTGCTGACTTTTTGTTTTTTGACAGTTTACTTCACCATAGCCGAGCAATGGTCATACGTGCACCTTTTTCGTTGCTATTTTGCATTGAAACATGCCATCAAAGGACTTAAGAGCACTGTTAGAAAATGTAAAGCAGAGTATGAACTTAAGATTCTTAAGGAAACTACAAATATTTCTTCAGCTGTGTCTGAATGTTAAGGAATAATATCCAACACTGCACTGAGCTCATCCCTAATAATATCACCCTGTGTTAGTATCATACACCATGTAGATGGATTGCTGATACTGTGTTGTACTTTCAGGGGGGTGGGAGTGCAGTAGTCCTGAGTGTGTCCTCCTTTGGATGAGATACCTAGTAACTATAAACCTGTTGTCAGTTTGACATCCATTCCTTATCCTGTGTACCGTATGGACAGAGGCAGTCTGTAAGGGCTCCAACACTCAAAGACCCACTACCCCATCCCATGTCTGGGGAATTAAGACATAATAATGTCATATCCTGGGTATTATTGGTTAGGCTTATAAAGGTTTTTTGCCATTAGCCTAGTAATCACCTATGATCCCAAGGATATAGCTGGTATATTTGCAGATCGATTTAGTGATAACTTTACTCTTTGTACCTACACTGTTGCCCCCACTACCCCTGATACTTTAAGTTCCCCTGTGATCACCTTGGAACAAGGAATAGAATCCCTATCAAAGGCTGAAAATGATTCTTGCATGTGTCCAGATAAACCAGACTGCATCATCAGTACCAAATATCCACTGTCTGAGCCGCTATTGAAACTGTTCAACCTCATTCAGTATGTACAGAGTTTTTTCAGATGCCTGGAGAGCAGTCACTGTGCCTCCCTTATACAGGGGTGACCCTCTACAGACCTAACAACCTTGACAGCTGTACATAGAAAGCCATGGAATGTATCATAGCAGAACTCATTTATGCAGACATAGGCGACATAACTGATATAAATTCCAATCAGTTTGATTTTGTGAAGGGTAAATCCTGTTTCCTGAATCTAGTAAGCTTTTTTGAAAAAGTTACTGGGGCTGTGAGCAGCGGCCATTCTGTGTACACTGCTTATCTTGACCTTGCCAAGGCTTTTGATATTATCTCCCATGATGGTGTTATTGAAAAATTAGACAAGCTTAGTGTAAACCCCAGCCTTATTCATCGGATTGCAAACTGGTTGTCCAACAGATCTCATATTGTGAAAGTTGCTGATTCTTACTCTGAATATAAAATTGTAATTTGTGGGGTGTCACAAGGATATGTTCTGGGACCTCTCCTGCTGGATATTTATTTTGCAGACATTCAAGTGACACTGACCAGGCTTGCATATGACTGCAAAGTAGGCATTGTTGTCTTCTCATCCACATGTTCATCGTGTTTCACTGTTGCAGTCATTACTCTTGGGTTATCCTGCTAGCAGGCTACCCGCAGTCGGCCTGAATTCCAAAGTCCTGGTCTGGCGTCGGTTGCTGTTGCCTCTTCCCTGAGGTCAGTGCTCCAGGGGTATAAAAGATGCAGCCGACGCCATTTTCTTCAGTCTTTCTTGCCGTCCGGTACCCGAAGCAAAAGCAGTTCGCAAGTGCCGGTCAGCCGACGCCTGAGATTTTCAAATCCGAATTTCAGAACCAAAGTCTTCATTAAAGCTAAGTACCCCGTTGGGGAAACTTTTTTCTTGCTCCAGACCGATGTCAGAAAAAGTTAACAATTGTATTTCTTGTGGGAAGCAAATACCTCATAAGGATTTTCACTCTTATTGTATTCCTTGCCTAGGCCCTGACCACAACGTTGCTAGCTGTCAGTTTTGTGCTAGATTTAACCAACGCACTGTTGAGTGTCGGTTCGATTTTGCATTTCATTACATTGGCCGAAGGTTTAATTATATAATGCCGTCGGAGCAGCCGACGACCTGAGTTTACAAAAAATGCAAGGACAAGGAAAAGGATAGGCATCCGAGGTCCAAAACTGAAGACGAGGCTTCCGTTAGGCCAGTCGCCGGTTCTCAGTGAGGTGCTTTCGCAGCCCCTGGCGCCCGCTGCCTCAGAGCCACAGGCCGCTTCCGACTCCCACGTGGAGCCGACTGGGCCTCTGGATAGTCAAGGTATTGGACACTCGGAAATCATTCCATCAGATGGGTCTGGGGCCGCTGAGCAGGCATCTGCTTCTGTGGGTGTCTTCAGACCTACACAGTTGTATGTTAAACCCTCTTCAGCTTCAAAGACAAAGACTAAAGCAGCTCTAAGGACAAAGAAACAAGTACAGCATTCTCCTACTCAGACTTCCATGCCTAAAAACAGATGCTTAAAATGGCTGAAGACCTAATTACTTTGAACAGGGGTTCCCATTCCCCTCCTGATAAGAGGCCTAGGCAAGAGGCAGAATATGATTCTTCTGATCAGGTTTCTATTTCCTCTGATTCCTCTTCCGAACAGGATTATTTTATTCCTCCCTATGAGGATTCTGATGCTGAAGAATCCATTCCTTCAGCCTCTCCTCCTGAGGATTATTCTTTTTGGGAAACACTGCATACCATGAGGGAGCATTTCCACTGGGAGAGCCAAGATTACACAGAATCTAAGAAAAGGCTCAGAGACTTTCTGCTATTACCTCAGCACAGACCCCTTGCTATTCCACCTGTTCTAGACATTGTAGATGATGTATTTTCAGAATCTGGCCTGTCCCCTGACTCTTTACCTCCTGCACCTGCTAAGCCTGCCATATACTACAAGGTCCCAGATTCTCATAAATTCCTGTATAAAAACCCCGCTGCTGACCCGGAAACTATATCTGAAGGTCCCAAAGGGGTCAAAGCTTCCACTGCAAAAAACCCTGTCGACTCTGATAGGGATTCTAGGTCACTGGACAGATGGGGAAAAAAAGTTTACACTTCTGCTACCTTGGCTGTAAGGGCTTTAAATTGTCAGTTTCATATGCTTAAATATCAGCAATACTTAATGTCACTGCTTAAACAGAAAATGTTGACAAATTCTGAATGTTCAGAGAACAAGGAAATGCAGGATTTATTGCATGCAGCTGAACAAGTGGGAAAGCATACTTTGCAATGTGGTTATGATTCACTGGAGGCCTCTTGCAGGGCCACTGTTACAGGTTCTGTTATTGGAAGGCATGCTTGGTTAAAGGAACAGAATCTAACTGATCATGTTAAAGCAAAATTATTAGATGCTCCATTACAGCATGATATTTTGTTTGGTGCTAAAACAGAAGAGGTGTTGAAGAAAATGGAGGATAAAGCAAAATCCATGCAGACAGTTAAGGATTTTTTTACAGGTACAGCCACCTAGATTTAGCGGGAACTGGCCTTCCAAAAATTGGTCCTTTCCGGTGTCAGACAGGCCACAAAGAGGCAGATACTGATGTCCCAGAGGCAGATCTCAGCCCCAAGGCTCATACAGGCCTAAACAATGGGGTGCTCCTACCTCCAAAAGCGGAGAAGACAAATCACAACCTTACAGGAAACAGTCCCAATGACTTTCCTCTGCCAGATCCAAGCACTTTTCTTTTGGCAGCCCCCTTAGGGGGAAAACTGGCACTTTTTTTCACCAAATTGGCAAATGATTACCCAAGACAAATGGGTCTTGAACATAGTGTCCCAGGGCTACAGGTTCCATTTTCGCACCCTACCAAGGGCAAAAGATATGCCAGACCTGCCACACAATCAATGGGCAGAGACACAAAAGCAAATTACAGTCCTCATGGACATGAGGGCCATTCAACAAGTACCACAACAAGAGCAGGGGCAAGGATTTTACTCAAGACTTTTCTTGGTGCCCAGAAAGGACAAAACCTGGAGACCAATACTGGACCTGTCTATACTAAACACGTTTCTGGAGGTTCCAAAATTCAAGATGTTGACTCTACAGCAGCTACTGCCCATGCTGGGCAAGAAGGCTTGGCTCGTAACTTTGGACCTAAAAGAGGCATACCTGCATGTCCCAATCAGACAATCTTGCAGAAGATACCTCAGATTCATAGCTGGCTCAATGCACAACCAATTCTCTGCACTGCCCTTTGGCTTATCTACTGCACCCAGGGTCTTCACAAAATGCCTGGCACCAGTAATTACGTTTTGCAGACAAAGAGGAATTCAAATATATCCCTACTTGGACAACTGCCTTATTCAAGCAGAGAACAAAGATATTCTTCTAAAGCATCTAGCATTTGTAAAAAGATTACTAATTTGCCTAGGGTACACAGTAAACGAAAATAAATCAAAACTAGTACCCTCTCAAGAGATAATATTCCTGGGTGCAAGCTTAAATACAAATGCCCATATGGTTTATCTCATGCCAGACAGACAAAGGCAACTGACTTCTTACTTCAAAAAGTTGGCAACAAAGACCCAGTTATCTGCAAGGAAAATCCTGCAGGCCTTGGGCTTCATGGCATCCTACATTCTACTAATTCCATATACCAGACTGCATATGAGGAAACTACAATGGTATCTAAAAAGTGTTTGGACTCAGCATTGCCACAGCCTGGAGACAGTAATTACCCTTATTCCCTGCCTGCAACAGGGGTTTCGATGGTGGGCACAGGCCTGTCACCACAACAAGGGTCTGCCATTCACTTTACCCACAGCCAGACAGACACTGACAACTGATGCATCAGATTATGCCTGGGGGGCCCATATGGCAGGAAAATGTATTCATGGCACATGGCCTGCAAGCCAAATGCATCTTCATATCAATCAAAAAGAGATGCTAGCTGTTCAGAATGCCCTGACAGCTTTCAAGGATCTACTTCATCCAGGACAGCTACTGATAAAGACAGACAATACTATGGTCATGTGGTACATAAACAAATAGGGAGGCACACATTCCTACCCCCTCTGCAGACAAGCAATGACCTTGTGGGACACAGCATTGACTTATCAAGTTCACCTGCAAACACAATTCCTGCCAGGAAAAACAAGTACTCTGGCAGACGAACTAAGCAGAAACCTCATGGATCCCCACGAGTGGAAACTGGATCCACAAGTCTTCAGCATGATAACAAGGAAATGGGGATGCCCAGACATAGATCTATTTGCCTCCCCTCGCAACTGCCAATTACAGAGATTTTGCACAAGGATTTATCACAAACAAGCATGGAGAGTGGACGCCCTATCCTTCAGCTGGAAAAACCTAACAGTATATGCCTTTCCTCCACTGCCTCTCCTTCCCAAGGTACTCCTAAAGGTCAGACAAGAGAAGCCAAAAATGATTCTTATTGCACCAGACTGGCCACACCAGCACTGGCACCCAATCCTAAAGAGCTTGTCTCAAGGTCCAGCATGGATATTGCCTCAAACTTCCCACTTTCTGACCCAACAAAACAATCAGATCCTTCACAGTCAACTCAGGACCTTAAATCTGGCAGCATGGCGGATAATGTAGCCATTCAGAACACTCCTCTTTCAAAAGCTGTTATGGATGTTATCTTGGAGGCCAGGAGGCCCAGTATCAGAAAATCTTATGCAGAAAAATGGAAGAGATTCTGTGCTTGGTACCAGGAACAAGGCATTGACACGCATGTACCAAATATTCCTCAGATTTTACAATACCTAACTGAGATGCTGGACAAAGGCCTTTCCTTTTCATCAATTAAGATTCATGCCTCTGCCATTTCAGCACATTACAATACGGAACCACCTATCTTTTCTCATCCTTTAATAAGGCAGTACCTCAGAGGGGCCAAAAATATCAGGCCTCCAAGGAGAGCACCAATTCCGGCATGGGACCTCAATTATGTCTTGGAAAAACTCACACTGCCTCCCTTTGAGCCAGCCTCAACAGCTGATATAAAATTCTTATCCTGGAAAACAGCTCTGCTCCTAGCAATAACCTCTGCAAGATGAGTCTCAGAGTTACAAACACTCATGGCTGTGGAACCTTTTATCAATTTTCATCCAGACAGGGTTTCTCTGAGGACAAACCCAACATTTATGCCTAAGGTGGTGTCCAATGTGGCCGTCAACCAAACCATTCACTTGCCTACCTTTTATCCAAACCCACTGAACAAGGGTGAGAAAATTCTGCATTCTTTGGACATACACAGGCAGCTACGCTTTTACTTGGACAGAACTAAAGCTTTCAGAAAGACTGAGCAACTTTTAGTGTCATATGCTGCAGGATCACAAGGAAAGGCTGTCTCAAAACAGACTATTTCTAAATGGATAGGTCATTGCATCCATTTCTGCTATTCTCAGCATGGCAAATCAGTGCCTAAGAGCATTAGGCCTCATTCTACCATAGCAGCAGCCACTTCAGCAGCCTTCCTCAGAGGAGTACCAACCAAAGACATCTTAGAGGCTGCAACTTGGAGTTCAGTGCACACTTTTACAAAGCACTACCACTTATCTCTTTACTCTAAATCCAGAGCAGGCTTTGTCTCTGTAGTGCTGCAGGGCCTCATAGCCTCTCCTAATCTTGTTTAGCTCAGCCACCCATCCTCAGCTTTGGGATTCAACCCAAGAGTAATGACTGCAACAGTGAAACATGATGAACATAGTACAGTTGTGTACCTACCATAATTGTAGATGTTCGAGTGTGTTCACTGTTGCAGTCCAGGTTACCCTCTTTCCGTCCCCCTTTCTTTTGCTGGGGTTTATCTGTACTTCTCTATTCTATACAACCTAGGTGGTATATTTGCTTGTAGATGAAGGAAATGTTTCTTTACTGCATGTATGTTTGATTGCATAATATATTTAGCCTACCCTTTTGGGGGGCACCTGACATCTGGGTCAAGAAAAACTGAAGAAAATGCCGTCAGCTGCATCTTTTATACCCCTGGCGCCCTGACGTCAGGGAAGAGGCGACAGCAACCGACGCCGGACCAGGACTTTGGAATTCAGGCCAACTGCGGGTAGCCTGCCAGCAGGATAACCCAAGAGTAATGACTGCAACAGTGAATACACTCGAACATCTACATTTATGGTAGGTACACAACTGTACTTTATATAGAGCAACTCCAGTAAAGGCTGGAATACACATACACAGTGCATCAAAAATGGTGTCAAATTAAATTAAATAACAGCATAATAACATTCGGCAGGAAAGTTGTTCTTTCCTCGTATATCGTAAATGGTACTCCTCTTCAGATAGATATGGTCATAAGAGACCTAGGTACTTATGCAGATAGCTTTCTCTCATTCAAGCATCATATTTCACCACAGTCAGGAAATCCTTCTATGTAGCTGAATTCATTTTTTATAGACTATCTTCAAGATCCAAACAAATCGTCCTGCCACTGTATTGTTCCTTTACCAGATCCCTCATTGAAAAAACAGTACCCCTTTGGTATATACAGATTCAGTCATATCACTGAGCAAGAAAGTCTCAAGAAAATTAAATTAAAAGTCTTAAATCCTTCAACTACCCTGATGGATTAGGATGACTCTCTTTATACTCAGTAGCCTATAGGTTGCTGCAAGGTGACCTGTGTCTCGCTTTTTGTACCATGAAAACCAAGTCCTATTTGACCTCATATTTCTTGTCTGAAACCAGAGGCTCTACAAACACATGCACTAAGGACTTAAATCTACACAAACAAATAAGACTTGACAAAGAGATAGGTTCCTAACTCAATGAATTCCTAGCCTATGGAATAAGTTACCACTACAGGTTAAACAAAGTACTACTTTGGCTATCTTTAAGGCTAGTCTTGATGTCTAGGTTGTAGACTACAAATTTACACTGTGGTTATCATGTGCTTATAAAGGGTGTATTAAAACTGTTGGGTATGTCTACTTAATGGTGTATATTGCTAAGCATCTTATGGTCCTTGTGATCACTCGTCTAGTATGATCCTTTGTGCATTTGATCACTGGTGCAATCATCATACCCCTGGCAGGATATGTTCCCATATAGGTATTGGACAGCCAGCCAGTCTTCAAAACTTCAAGCTCCTTTCTCACATACTGCAGCTCTCCATTAGCATGAGAATACATGCTGGTATATGAGGGGTGTAAGAGCATTCCAAAACTCACAACTTTCTTGATGTATGTATATTTATGGAAGCTCCTCAGCTTAGTGGTTTTAGTATTGGTGATCATCTTCAGTCAGATAAATATCCCCACTGAAAAGCCTTATCTTTTCCTCATAAAACGCCACTGTAAAACTTTCTTATATCTGTCAGAAAGGGCAAATGTTGTTATGGTAAGCAAATTCCCTATAAGGATGCTCATACCAGCTGTGTTTTTGGCTTAGATGAAAACAAAGATGTGCGGTCCTGCTACATTTTTCTTCATTTTTCACCTAAGATTGTGCAAAGCAGGCCAACTCTTTCAGAATTTTTCTTGAAAACAAGCACCTCAGAGACTTGGAATATGCAGTCTTGGTATTATCTACCCCATCAGCAGGCCTTCCTCCTCAGCTTAAAAAGAAAATGAAGATAAAGAGGTATCTGATGAAACCTGGCTGTGTACCTCATTAGATTCTGAGACTGATGACTCTGCTGAGATGCTTATGTAGCCCTCAGACCAGCGTGTCCCCTTTAGAGGCAGCTGTTGTCTGGGAACATTGCACATCCCTTTAGGTAATGCATCAGGCAGAATTTGTCAGGAAGGGGAGCCACAAGTTATATTGTCTAAGGAGATATACAACAAATTCTAGTGAGGAAAATGCCATCGAGTCACTTATGGAAGTCTAGCCTTTGGATTCCACTCCTAAAACTAACTGTCTTGAGACTCCAAAAAAGTGCATGCAAAAAAATTAAGCACCTATCTCCTCCTACTGCCACTTCTCTTCAAAAGGGTTCCCAGGAGGACTGGTTCAGTTGTGTGCCAGGGATTATTTAATGCCATTCAGTCTGTTCAGACTTCCATACCAACTTCTTTTTCTTCTAATCCTGTGAAAAGAAAGGGAGTTCCATCTTTCTCTAAAAAGGAAGGTTTCTCAGATTTTGACTATACCTTGTAAATATCTTTTCCCAACTCATTTGAGTCTGACTGAGGAAACTTTATCCTCAGATTTTACAAATGAAGAAATCTGTTTTGGGGAGACAATCTCAAAAATGAATGATTTCATTTGGAAGGAAAAGAGGTATCAGAGTCGCAAAAAATATATTGTAAACTCCTTAGTATAGAACATTTCAAGCATGTGGCCATCCCACTTGCCTTAGAGGCCTAGAAGATGCCTTTACTGCAACATTTGATGTTAAGTTGTCAATCTCGCCTTCATTCTTGCTTGATGGGTTCGGAGCCGATCCTCGGCTCCGACTCGGCACTTGCTAAGCTCGAGAGTCACTTTTACCAGCTCGAGGCAGCCCCATATCCCATGATGCAAGGCGGTAAGTACCCAGATCTCGTTTGCCGCTTCGCTGATGAGGTCCTCCTTTTACCAGCTCCTGGTAAGTGATTTATACACTACTGCTTTTGCCCCTTTTTCAGTTTAAAGTTAATTTTAAACTTAAATTTAATAGTTTTGGACTAGTTTTAGTCCTTTTCTGACTAAAATTCCCTCTCTCCTAAAAGTTTTTAGTCAGGCCTTCTCCCATCCCATCCCCCCCCCTTGTTAGGGTGTGTGTGTGTTTGTGAGAGAATAGTTTTTCCCTTTTTTGGGATTGTATTTTTTCTTGGACAGGTGTTGTGTGTGTGTGTTTTTACACCATGTCTAAGGAAAGGGTCTCAGGCTTTAAGAAGTGTGACTCGTGCTGTCAGAAGATGTCTCTGACAGATGGTCACACTTCTTGCTTATACTGCCTGGGACCTCTCCACCTGCAGGACTCCTGTGCGATTTGTCATTCTTTTAGCCAGAGAGTCCTGCAGGAAAGGAGAAATAAACTTATTTTGAGGGGCCTACTTAAGCCGGAGGGCTCTCCGGCTAAGTCGGCTCCATCTAAGACTTCTAAGTCTTCCAAGGCCCAGGCTTCTGTGTCCAAGCCTGCGGCCTCGGCTCCGACTCTTTCAGAGTCGAGATCGGCTCCGGCTGGAGCCGATTCTGGTTTGCACAAACTATCGGCTATCGGTGCCGATTCTGGTTCGACCACTTCGGTGTCGGCTCCGAACGGTTCCGATCACCATGTGGCTCAGGCTTCGGTGTCGGCGCCGACCGGCTCCGACACCCTTACTTTTATGTCTGTATCGGCTCCGGCCGGAGCCGATGCATCGAAACTTTCTGTCGGTGCCGAAAAGTTATCGGCTCCGACAGCTTCCATGGTTTCGGCTCCGATGGTTCCTTCGAGGAAGAGGTCTAGGTCCCCTTCCTTGGAACCGATACTCTTGGCTCCGGCTTCTCCTCTCCTCTCGGAACGGAGCCATCGGAGCCGATCATCCAGGTCATCCAGGCTTTCTGACCATGATTTAGAGAGTGGTCAGTAGATTATTAAAATCACAGGCACTGGCCCAAATGCTACATAGTCCGTCTCAACAGACGACTATTAGTCCACACCCCATTGCAGTTCCTCCTTCGACTCTACCCCATAGTTTGGAGTTGGAGTCTTCGGGAATGGTTTCTGCCATGGCTGAGGGACAGATACCCCCTTCTGCTCCTTCAGCCTCTACTCTTATCTCCTCTTCGAGACCTTCCTTAGAGGGATTCGGTGGTCGGGCTTCCCTGGTCTCCTCCGAGGGGGTGAGTGGCATCGGACCCTTGTCCGACCCCACTCTTCCCCTTGGAGCCTCGGCTCCGACATCTGCCTCGGAGCCTTCCCTTTCGGTGGGTCCTGGAGTTCCTGGTTCTTCGGAACGGGTTCTCTCGGACCTCCCTGGGAGGGGAGCCTTCGAGGTGATGAAGAGTGTTCTGGCCACTGGACTCAGCCAGCAGTCTGTTCCCTTAGCTCCTCCCTCTATGGTGCCTGTCGATATCTCTGCCACTTCTCTTGCTCCCGGACCCAGTGATCCTCCGCCTCAGGTTTCCCCACTGGGAAGAGCCCCCTCTTCCGAGGATTCTCCTGATCATTCAGGAGATCCTCCGCAAAAGAGGACCTGTAAGAGGAAACACGTAGACTCCCCCGAGTCTATCACTTCAGATACTGACTTAGATGAGTCAGAGGGATCCCCAAGATCCCCCTCTGAGGATGTCTCCTTCTCAGACATCCTAGAACTCCTTAGAGGGGAAACTGGCCCACCAGTAATCCCTCTGAGGATGAGTCGGTATACCTGGAGGTGTTTGGATCTCGGCCCTCCACCTCCTGGGTGTCTCCGCCTTTCGACCCCCTTATGCAGGTTATTGCTCGAAAGGCGTGGGCTGCTCCTGACTCTGTAGAGCCAGTCCCTAGGAGGCCTTCTAAATTTATTACTGCCCCGTCGGACAAGCAATTCCTCACGAAAGGTGTCCCTGCTGATGCCATGGTGGTGGCGGCTGCCACTAAGAAGGAACTTGCAGATCCTTCCGTACCTGTCCATCCTCCTAATAAGGACTCTAGGACCATGGATAGGTATGGTAAGCGGATGTTCTCTTCAGCGACCTTTGCTATGCGTTCGCTGAACTACCTATGTCACTTCACCAGACTCCAGAGGGATATCCTTAAGGAGCTAGGTGAAGTAGTACAGGATCCTACAGCTGCAGGGGCTCAAGAAAAAATTGGTTCGCAGCTAGGAACCCTTAATTCTATTGCTAACTCCTCCATGCGACTGATATCATATGCTGCAGATGGAGCGAGTAGGGCCGCAGGTACAGGTGTGGCTCTTAGGCGCCAAGCCTGGATGCGGCTCTGTAATTTTGCAGATCCCTTTAAGGCGTCCTTCACAAACTCTCCCTTTGATGGGTCAGCTTTGTTTGGCCCTCAAGTGAAGGAAACGTTGACCAGGTGTGAGCAGGACGGCAAGACTCTTTCTGCCGTGGGTCCATTTTCCACCCCTTCTAGACCTTACCCCAAAGGGCAGAAGGGTGGCAAAATGTGGTTCCGTAAATCCCAAGGAGTCACGCCGGATTCACGTGGTCAGTTTACCCCTAGAGGCAGAGGGGGTAACAATAACAGACGCTGCTCTAGAGGCAGAGGGGGTCCACAAAACCAGGGAAGCAGAGAGCCTCTCTCTGACAAGCCCTTTCAGCATCCCTGAGATGTTGCCCGGCTGTCCATCCTTGGAGGCAGTCGGGGGAAGACTATCACTGTACCCAGAAGCCTGGCGTTCCCTCACTCAAGACAGATGGGTACAGTCGATCATATCCGAGGGTTACATAATTCCTTTCGAGGAAAGTCCTTTCTATCACTCAAATTCCCTTCCAGATGTACCACCCGGTCTAAGGGAAATTGCAGAGTTAGAAGTCTTCAAACTACTGCAAAAAAGAGCCATTCAGCCAGTTACAACTGATCATTCAGAGCCCGGAATCTACTCAAGGGTCTTTTTGGTCCCCAAAAAGACGGGAGACTGGAGACCAATATTGGATCTCAGCAGACTCAACAAGTCTGTGAGGAAGACAAGATTCCGAATGGTCACTCTTCAGTCAATTCTGCCCTTCTTACAGAAGGACAACTGGATGTGCTCAATAGATCTTCAGGATGCGTACTATCACATAAAAATTCACAGACGCTCCAGGAGATTTCTCCGCTTTCGGCTGGGGTCCAGTCATTTCCAGTTCAGAGCCTTGCCCTTTGGTCTCACTACAGCCCCCAGAGTGTTCACCAAATGTATGGCAGTGGTCACGGCTCACCTGAGACGTCAAGGATTCCAGGTGTTTCCGTATCTCAACGACTGGCTCCTTTCAGCCACCACCAGGCATCAGCTTCTTCAAGCCAGGGATTACACAATAAATCTTTGTTCTCAATTGGGCATCTCGATCAACTCCGAAAAATCATCCTTATTGCCCTGCCAGTCTATTACTTTCATAGGCGCAAACTTAAACACTGTTTGGATGTCAGCTACCCTTACAGATCAAAGAATCTCAGACATTCAAACTCACGTCAGGATCATTCTAGCCAACAAGAAGGTACAGGCCAGAATGATTCTAAAGGTGTTAGGCCTCATGGCTGCGGCCATTACCCTTCTTCCCCTGGCTTGCTTCTATATGCGCCTTCTTCAATGGATGTTGTTCACTCAGTGGTCTTACCAACAACTTCCAATGCGTCACCAAATACTGGTGACACAGATTTGCAAGAATCATCTTGCTTGGTGGATCACTTCTCCCCAGATTCACCAAGGCAGACACTTTGTACCCCATCCCGGTAGCCACTGTCACTACGGATGCCTCCCTGATCGGGTGGGTTGTGCATTATCAGGGCAGGATGGTTCATGGGACGTGGCAACCTTTCGAATACCACCTGCACATAAATGTCCTAGTGATGAGAGCAGTGCTTTTAACGTTGCAAGCCCTCAACGACTTTCTTCCCGTAGGGACAATTGCAGTCCACACAGACAACATGTCTGTAGTTTGGTATATCAACAAACAGGGCAGAACCAAGTCCTACCCCTTGTGTCGAGAAGCGCTCAGACTTTGGCAATGGGCGATCTCCTCTCATCGGTTTCTGGTAGCAACGCACATCCCTGGGAAAACCAACTTTTTAGCGGACAGATTGAGCAGAGCTATTCTCATGCCTCACGAGTGGTCTCTCAAACAATCTATAGTGGAAGAGATTTTTCTGGAATGGGGTCGCCCATGTTGCGATCTTTTTGCTACTCCCCAAAACAGCAAATGCCCAGACTTCTTCTCTCTCTTCCCACTGCCAGGCCATCCCCCCAGAGACGCTCTGACCCAGGATTGGCCCCAGGGTCTTCTTTATGCCTTTCCTCCATTTCCTCTGATCCCTCAAGTTATCCAGAAAGCAACCGTTTTGAGAGCCAAATTGATTCTCATTGCTCCTTATTGGCCTCGACAAATTTGGTTTCCGTTCCTCCATCGTCACCTTTTGGTGCAGCTGTGGCATCTGGACCCAGTGCCAGATCTTCTGATTCACCAATCCGGTCAGCTGCACCGGTCTATCCCGTCTCTCAACCTCACAGCATGGTTGCTCCACTTCCTTCCTTAGCCAGTCTTCCTATGATCTCTAACCCTGTTAGAGACATCATAGTAGCTTCCTTAAAATCCTCTACCAGGAGAATTTATACGAGCAAATGGAAACGTTTTTCTTATTGGGCTAAAGCCAAGAATATTGATCCCTTCACTGCTCCAGTTCAAGCAGTTTTGGATTTCTTAGCGGAGATTTTTCACGCGAGCTCCTCTTCTTCCACAGTTAGAGTTCAGTTAGCTGCTATCTCGAACTTTCATGTCGGGTTCGCAGATCACAACATTATGTCCCACAGGCTTTGTAGAGCCTTCTTGAAAGGAATTTTCCTCCTGAAGCCTCCAGTCAGGAGTCCTCCTCCTCAATGGGACCTAAATTTAGTGCTGACATCCTTGATTCTTCCCCCCTTCGAGCCAGCTGTTTCTTGTTCCCTGAAATTTCTTTCATGGAAAACATTATTCCTGGTTGCTATTACATCGGCTAGGAGGGTGTCTGAACTTCATGCTCTATCTGTTCGCCCCCCCCTATTTGGTCTTCCACAAAGACAGAGTATCATTGAGAACTAATCCGACCTTTTTGCCTAAGGTCGCCTCAAAGACTAATTTGAATCAAGCCATTGATCTCCCTGTATTTTTTCCAAACTATTCAAACAGATCGGAACAAAAATTACATTATCTTGATGTCCACCGCCAACTCAGATATTATTTGGACAGAACAAAACAATTCAGGAAATCCGATCAACACTCTGTTTCCTATGCTGATAACAAGAAAGGCCTTCCTGTCTCAAAAGTGACCTTATCTAGATGGCTTTCTTCTGTCATCTCTGAAATTTATCGGCTCAGGGGAAAACAGCTGTGCTCGAAACCTAAAGCACATTCAACCAGAAGCTTAGCTACTTCTACAGCCTTTCAAGCTAGACTTCCTTTAGACACTATTTGTGCAGCGGCCACTTGGGCCACTCCTCATACATTTGTTTCCCATTACAAATTGGATTTGGCCTCCAGGGACAGAGCCAGTTTTGGCTCTACCGTTCTCAAGAGTCTGTTCCATTGAGCCACCCAGGATAGAGGTGCTAGGGACGCGGTCCCATCAAGCAAGAATGAAGGCGAGATTGACAACTTAACATTGAGAAGTTATGTACCTACCATAACTTTCCATGTTAGTTGTCTTCTCTCGCCTTCTTTCTTGCGACCCTCCCTCCTTCCCCCAGGCCTGGACAGACCTTCTGTACAAGGAATTATACTTCTGAAGACCATACAGATCTGGTCCTTCTACCATCCTGCAGGTTTTTCTCTTCTTCTTTCTTCCTTTGGGAAGTTTTTATGCTAGGTGCTATTGCCCTTTTGTCATCAAACGAGATCTGGGTACTTACCGCCTTGCATCATGGGATATGGGGCTGCCTCGAGCTGGTAAAAGTGACTCTCGAGCTTAGCAAGTGCCGAGTCGGAGCCGAGGATCGGCTCCGAACCCATCAAGCAAGAAAGAAGGCGAGAGAAGACAACTAACATGGAACGTTATAGTAGGTACATAACTTCTCATTTTCTCAAATTGTCACCTCCTGCTTTCAACAAAACTAACACATTTTACAAAGTGCCAAAGTTACATAGGTTTCTTTACAAAAATTATATTTCAGTTTTTATTTTCTTGGATGAGGACAAAAGCTCTAAATCCTTCTCTTTTGCTAATCCTGTTCCAGATGATAAGGATAGCCATGCCTTTGTCAGGTTTTAAAAGAAGTTATATGCATTATCTTCTGCTTTCTAAGCCAACTTGTGCATAAATATCTATTAGCTATCAGGAGTACCTTGGGTTTGGACCTTGGATTGGTATTGAGAGTGGGAATTGGCCAGCAACATTGTGAAATCAGAGAATGAAAGGGAAACTTTAAAGCATCAGTCCCATTAGATATATGATTAGACATGTGAAGTCTGACTTTGCTAGAAGAGGTGTCTGTGAAAGACAGGAATTTTGTTGATTGTTAAACTGGTAGGTGAGCTATAAAGTGTATGTCTACTTTATGTCACTGATTCTTATAAGTTCACCGAATAGATTAAAAAAGTAACTGTAAGTAAAGTAGTTGGTATATTTAAGTAAAGGGGCGTGGGGGCAAAGCCCCCCTTTTGGGTGAGTTTAGATTTGGTTCGTTTCGGTTGTTTCTGTGGTGGCCAAATGGTTCTTTTCACAGGGAAAGGACTTCGGCAGTCTGTACTTTTGATGGAATAACATTTCAGAGAAGTGGGGTCGCTCAACTTAGATTAATTGAAATGTGATATGTATGTATAAATATATATATATATATAATATGAGAGTGTGTGTGTGTATATGTATATATATATATATATATATATATATGTGTGTGTGTGTGTGTGTATATATATATATATATATATATATATATATATATATATATATATATATATAAATGTATGTGTATGTATGTATATATAAATAAATGTATGTGTATGTATGTATGTGTGTGTGTGTGGGGGGGGGGGGTGGTTGCTTCAGATGGGAATGAGAAGCAAAAGCAACCTAATAAGATATGCCTGTATGCGTATGTGTGTATTCATACTGATGTGAGGTGGAGATACGGGTCCGAATGGAGAGATGATAAATGAGCAAGCAACGGAGAGTAGTATTGCTGGAACTGAATTCATTCTCAAGTATTGGTGAGTACCTTTACAAGGTGGATCCTTTTTTTCACAAAATCTCACCAATATGACACTGATGTTATAGACTGCATTTTATGTAGTATATGTCATGGACATAACTAGGTTAAAAATAGAAAAGATAGCTGGGTGCACAAGACCGAGGATAAAAAAGTGCCTAATCATCATAGGTGTACTGGTGCCAGAACTGGAATAAATGACACATTCCTACAATGTGGCTATGCCAGGCTGGGGGGAGGATGGCCTTCCTGCTGTAGAAAGAAGTAGTAGTCAACAAAAATTGATACGTCAAAAAAGAGCCATAATGACAATAGAGGATTTTGGGATAATAGAGGATAGAGACTGAGATCCTATTAAGGATAAGAAAAAAAGTATGCATTGTTACTGTTATGCAATAAGATGAGAATTTCCAGATAGAAGATAAATAAAATGATTAAGAGAAAAATTAGAGTAAAGAAAAATACTTGCCAAGAAAAACTGTCAGAAGCTTCAAATAAAAATTTGTGTTCATTAATACAGCAGATTTATGAAAAATATTGTATAAAAATTTGTGTTCATTAATACAGCAGATTTATGAAAAATATTGTATAGACCAAGAAATCTTGGGTTATTTGGAAAAAGAAGGGACTGAGGAAGTGCAAAAATATAAAGAAAAAAATCTAGAGATTTTTGAAAGGTATAAAAAAGAAATATGGACATGAGAAAGCAAAAGAGATCTGATATGGTGCAATTTTTATGCAAAGGAGAAAGACAGATTAATCAGTACAAAAAAGCAGCACCAAAGACAAAGGAAGCATCAAAGATAAATACAGGCAAGGCATCTAGATATGAAAAATTTCCCAAAACCAAAAATAAGATTACAAAGAGAGAATGTAGAACAGAAGATTAGTAAAATAGAGGCTAAAAATAGAAGTTGCAGTTATGGAAAACCTGCAAAGTGAAGGATTTAGTGTAGAAAGTCTAATACAGGATCTTATGTTGTCCCTTTTATTTTTCCTTATGAATAGGTGTAGGATCTGATCCTCTGCTTCGACTCAGCAGCATATACAAGACTGCGTTAAAATCTCAAGCTGCTTCTACCAGTAATGCTCCATGCCATCCCCAACTCCCCAGATCTCTTTACCGCCATCATGTTAAGACGCAGATCCAATCTTAAGCAGTGAAAATGCATTTTTTCTATAATCTTTTACTATTTTTTACTGTTCAAATATTATTGTTAAGGTTTTTTTCCCCCTTCCTCCCTCTAATTGTTATTTAAGTGGTTGCTGGTGTTCGGGTGTGTCTTTTTATCTCCCTACATTTCTTCCTTTTGTGCCTTTTTGGCACTTTGTATATATTCCTGTCACTTTTACTGAGATTTCCACAAAAAAAAAAAAAGATTTTTTTTTCTGTCCTTAGGTGTACACATAGTCGCATATAGTTAACTGCTTAGTTTAGAGTGTGTAGCTTGTGCTTTAACTGCTCAGGTTATTCTTGTATAACTTTTACAGTTGTTGCAGTTACAGGTTTCTGCTTTCTGTTCCTTGCAGTGTCTGACAAATGCACTGGTTTCAAGTAATGCACTTCTTGTGGGCATAAAATTCCCAATTCTGATGCCTACAAGAAGTGTGTCTACTGCCTGGGAGCCTGAGCATCTCAAATCCAGCTGCGATATATGCACCATGTTTAACCCCAGGGACTGTTTCGACCTGTGCAACATACTTAAAGGCTTGCATCCAGCTGCTTCTTCTGGGGCTTAAACCTCCTCAAGGCTATGGGGATTGTAGGAAAAGAGCCATCCAGATGTCTCTGAGGGCCTGATCCAAGCCTTCTGAAATGCAGAGGTAGACTTTGAATCTGAAGACTGTTACACCTATCTTGGATCCACAGGCCTCTTCGTATCTGACAGGTCTGATTACCTTCATCAGCTCTCCTGTACCATCCTCATTCTACTGGGATCCCAGACCATCAGATCCAACAGCTAGGATTGATTCACCGGAGTTTGTGCTAATGCCATTTTCTCCAGCCCTGCTCTCACGGTTATTTCAAACTCCAAAGAAATATTTTAGGCCTGCATCCTTAGCTTCATCCAGGTCTTCAAGGAGCTTGACAGAGACAGATATGGATAGGATGGTGCAGAGGTTTCTCAGGGTTCAGATCCAGATGGGAGTCCTGCCAACTCGGTACACTCTCGGGTCCCTGAGTGCACCTGCCCAATCAATACTGTCTCCTTCGATCAGACCCGTGGTCTTAGACTCCCAGGATCCAACACCCCTGAGAGGGTTGGCGTCAGATCCAAAGAAGCTGCCTTACTCGACTCTGATGGCTTCCCTGACCACCCCTGCTCCAGTACCATTGGATCAGAGCAGTTCTTGGATTTGGGAGGTCTGCTCTGGGTCTGAGAGGTTGGGTTCAGCTCCTGCTTAGTTGGATCCCTCCATCTGTCCCCCTTAATGCCTCTGCTCTTAACAGCTCGGGTCCAATTCTTTCCTGGCTTCGAAGTGGGGGGGGGGTGTCCCCAGGTCCATCAGCCTTTCAGGTAGTAGAAAGGGCTTTCTCTTTACACAGAGAGCCATGCTGTCAAATCTCAGATCCTACTCTTTGCCCCTCATCGGGTCTGAGCTCTGAGCCAATCATTTCTGCTCCTCAAGGGCAGCCAGCTCCAGGAAGCCTCCACACTTATCCCCCAGAGGGATTTCTGCTTCTTCTGACACCTTCCTGATCACCCAATGGAAGAGGTGCTTCAGAAGAAAACTTGTAAGATGAGCACATAGACTCCCCTATGGAGTCTCTCATGGAAGACACTGATTTTGATGAGGGAGAAGGATCCCCCAATCATCACCTGATAATATCTCCTTTGGGGATATCCGGGAAATCCTCAAACAGAAGGGTGGCATGTCTTCCCAAGCTCCTCCTTCTGAGGAATCTGTATTCTTGTGTATGTGGAGGCTTTTGGAGCTGGCCCATCTACATTTTGGGTGACCCCCCCCCCCCCAGCGGTTGAGCTTATTGATCTACTTTCCCACCATGCTTGGAAGGAACCAGACACTATCAAGCCCATTTCCAAGCGAACAGATACATTTTTAGTTCCTTCTTTAGACAAACCCCACTGGAGCAAGGGAATCCCCACTGATGCCATTGTTGTGGTAGCAACCGCTAAGAAGGAGCTAGCCAAGCAAAGCTCCTCTGTCCATCCACCAAGCAGGGAGTCCAGAGCAATGGACAGATGTGGAAAGAGGATATACACCACACGCACATTCGCACTGAGGTTGTTAAATTACCTGGCACATTTTACTCACAGAGATATTTGGTCAAGGAGCTTTCAGACTCTGTCAATGAGTCCATGTGTGCAGAGGATCTTAGGAAGGTTTCTCCTGAACTAGCTACTCTCTCATCCATTGGCAGTTCATTGATGAGGCTGGTCTTCCACACAGTGGAGGGTGCCACATGAGCAGTCGGTTCAGGCATAGCCATTTGGAGACATGCCTGAATGAGGCTGTGCGACTTTGTGAAACCCTTCAAGGTGTTTTCTGTTAATGCCCCTTTTGATTTCTCCTCCTTGTTCAAGCCATCAGTGAAGGACACACTCACCAACAGTGAGCAGGAAGAGAAATACCCTGTCTGCCATTGGAATCAAGTTTTCTACCCCTCCGGGTTCAAATGTGGTTCTGGTAGTCTTGGGGACCCTTTCCGGACTTGCCCAGGGATACTTCTACCAGAGGCAGAGGAGTAGGTTACGGCAGAGATGGGGGGGTCTTCAAAACCAGGCTTTGAGACTTTCAATGATAGGCCCTTTCAGCTCTTCTGAAGCATTGCCCAACTGTCCACATCTGTAGGCAGTTGGGGTTCATTTTTCATTGCACCTGGACGCCTTGACAAATGTCAAAAAAGTGAGCGAGTGCTAAGAATCATATCCAGATATTACTACATACCCTTTTCCCTTCCACCTCCTTTCCAAAGGAAGTAATGTTCCAACCAGTCAGAGGGAGTACACAGCCCAAGAAATTCAGAAGCTGCTACAAAAAAAAAAAAGAGTTATCCAAGAGGTCCCACTCTAATGGATAATATTTGGATCTTACTCCCACTTCTTTTTAGTGCCTAAGAAAAGAGGGGACCTAGGACCAATACTGGATCTAAGCTGTTTTAGTCAGTACATAGAGAAGTCAAAGTTCCGAATGGTTATGGTTCAGTCCATCCTGCCTGTTCTGCACAAGGACAATAGGATATGTTCTGTAGATCTCCAGGATGTATACTATCACATCAAAATAGATTTGCTTCAGGAGACACCTGCACTTTCATCTGGGATCCAGTCACTACCAATTCAGAGCACAGCCTTTTTGGACTCACCACAGCCCCCCAGGTGCTTGCCAAATGCATGGCAGTTGTGGCAGCTCACTTGAGACTTATAGGATTCCAGGTGTTTTCCTGTCTGGACGATTGGCTTCTTACTGCCTCAAGTCAAAGTTCCGAATGGTTATGGTTCAGTCCATCCTGCCTGTTCTGCACAAGGACAATAGGATATGTTCTGTAGATCTCCAGGATGTATACTATCACATCAAAATAGATTTGCTTCAGGAGACACCTGCACTTTCATCTGGGATCCAGTCACTACCAATTCAGAGCACAGCCTTTTTGGACTCACCACAGCCCCCCAGGTGCTTGCCAAATGCATGGCAGTTGTGGCAGCTCACTTGAGACTTATAGGATTCCAGGTGTTTTCCTGTCTGGACGATTGGCTTCTTACTGCCTCAACCAAGCATCAACTTCTACAAGCCAGGGATTACTTGCTTCAGATTTCCAACTCCCTAGGCATTTCCGTAAACCATGCCAAATGGAACCTAACTACTGTACAGACTCTGGAATTTATAGGAACTCAACTGAATACTATGCCTCTTCATCGCATCACATCATTAAGAAGTCAGGTGAGGGTCATACTGTTTCATCTGTCCTCTCCACGAAAACTAGTGCTTCAAGCAGTTGGAGCAGTGTCAGCTGCCCATTCTTCTAGTGCCTCTAGCAAGATTCTTTGAGAATAGTATTCTTTACAAGCCTCCATCACTTCCAGTAAAACTCACTCGAATTTGCAAACATCATGATTGCTAGTAGATCCAGTCAGATGACCTTTTACTAGGCAGGCCGTTCTCTCTTCCTCCCATAATCATTACATTGAACATGGACGCTTCCCAACTCTGGTTGGGGAGCACTTCATGGGAAAGATGGTCCAAGGCATGTGGACCTTCTCAGAGACTAAGTTGCATATCAGTTTTTGAAAGATGAGAGCAGTCCTTCTAATTTTGCAAGTCTTTTAGGACATTCTCCTTCTGGGGACTATTGCAATTCACACTGACAGCATGTCAGTAGTCTGATATATCAGCAAAGAAGGAGGAACCCTTTCCTACCCGTTTTTCAGAGAGGCCATGAGGGTCTGGAAATGGCGATCTCTTCAGACCATTGCAATGCCACATACCAGGGAAAATGAGTGCATTGGCAGACAGACTCAGCAGGTCCATTCTGATTCCTCATGAGTGGTCCCTCAACCAAAGTGAATATGATCTTCAGCTGTTGGGGTCAGCCTTACTGCAACCTATTTGCCTTACCCCTCAACAACAAGTGCAGCAAGTACTTCACTCTTTTCTACTCTCCTTGTCAGTTACCGAGAGATGATCTGACTCATGGCCCTCAGGTCTCCTTTATGCCTACCCTCCTCGTCCACTTTCCCCTAAGTTTTACAGAAAACAAGCAGGCTGAAGAACTCAGGCATTTTCATTGCCTCCTTCTGGCCTCGACAGTTATGGTTCTCCTTCCTCTGGTCTCACTTAAAATATCCTCCATAGATACTGGATACATGGATACTCAGGATTTCCTGTCTCATCCATCAGGATTGCAATATTCCAATCTCCACACACTCAAGCTGACTGCATGGTTTCCTCGCTTCCAGTAATAGACAGTCCAGGCTCACTTCCCCAGATCATGACATTATCTTAGCTTCCCTTTCCCAGAAGCATTCCACCAAGAAAGTCTACAGTAGCAAATGGAAAAGATTGTCTATATGGGCTTCCAAACAAAATATTGACCCTTTTTCAGCACCTACTTTGGCTGTCCTCCTTTTTCTCGCAGCTCTTTTTAAGAAAGGTGCTAGCTTTTTTACTATTAAACTTGATTTGGCTGCCATTTCCAATTTCCATGCAGGAAATGAATCACCCTCTCTGGCATCTTCCACATTATGTAAAGCTTTCCTGAAGAGACTCTTCCTTTTCAGACCTCAAGTAAAGTGTCCTCCTCCTCCTTGGGATCTGACAATGGTACTTTAGGGATTAACTCAAAAAAAAACATTGAAATGGCAGACAAATTAGATACGAGGTTTCTTTCTTGGAAAATGATCTTTTCAGTTGCTATCACTTCAGCTAAAAGAATTTCTGAGCGCCATGTCTTATCTACTAAGCCACCTTATATTATTTTTTTTAAGGACAGGGTGTCCCTATGGACCAACCCTTCCTTTTTGCCAAAAGTGGCTGTGGAGACTAACATTAATCAGTCCATTCAATTACCAGTTTTCTTTCGGAACTTTACTAATAAGGGTGTATGTATGCTTCACCTTCTTGATGTCCACAGACAGTTACGTTTTTATCTTCACAGAACAAAACACTGCAGGAAGTCTGCACAGTTGTTGGTATCCTTCTGGCCTAACTGCTTGGGTCAGGCAATTTCCAAAATTTACTCTGGTCAAATGGATTACTGATTGTATCTCGTTGATTTATTCCAAAAAAGGTCTGGAATTGCCTCATCCTCCTAGAACTCATTCCACTATATCCATGGCTACTTCATCTGCCTTTTCCTCAAGAACTTCCATTGCCAGTATCTGCACTGCAACCACTTGTTCCAAGACTCAAACCTTTGTCACATTACAAATTAAACATTTTTTCCAGAAGCAGAGCTTCATTTGGTTAGACAGTGCTCCAGCATGTCCTTCCTTAGGCCTCATGAGATTTATGTAGTTTGGGACTCTGACACATTTGTGAGGAAGAATGGAAAGGACAACATCAGATTTAGAAGTTATGTATTTACCATAAATTGGCAATTTTCATTCTTCCTCACCTTCCCTCCCAACCATCCCCCAACCCTGTCACTCCTAGAAGGATCTTTAGATGATCGGAACCCTCTTGCTCCTGTTTTGAGCCTCAGTCTTTTTCTTGTGTCTGATGTTCTTCATGTTTCACTGTTGCAGTCATCACATTTGGATTATCTGCTTGCAGTAGCCCTCAAGTCAGCCTGATTATCAAAGTCTTGGGTCCTGCGTCAGTTGCTGTCTCATCTTCCATGACATCAGGTAGTCAGGGGTATAAAGCATGCAGCCAACGCCATTGCATCAGTCTTTCTTGCCGTGCGGAGCCTGAAGCAGTAGTAGTTCGCAAGTGCCAGTCGGCTGACTCCTGAAATTTTCATTTTCGAATTTCAGAACCGAAGTCTTCAACTAAAGCTAAGTACCCCGTTGGGGAAACTTTTTCTTGCTCTAAACTGATGTCAGTAAAAGTCAGTAATTGTATTTCTTGTAGAAAGCAAATACCTCATAAAGATTTTCATTTGTACTGTATTCCTTGCCTAGGCTCTGACCATGATGTACCTCGCTGTTGGTTTTGTGCCTTATTTAAACAACAAACTATTCGTCGTTGGTATATTTACGCTTCTAACTATTTTGGTACTCGGTTTAATTATCCAAATGTGTCTTCGGTAAGTCACCCGACTACCGACATTCCAAAAAAAGCAAGGATAAAGACAGAGACAGGCCGCCTAGGTCCAAAGCTGCCGATGACACTTCTCCTAAGCTAGTTGCCAGTTCGCCTGTACTCAATGAGGTGCTTTTGCAGCCCCTGATACTCGCTACTTCAGATTTGCAGGCCTCTACTGAGACCCATTCGGAGTTCAGTATGCCACGAGATGCTTCAACTGTGGAACCCTGCGGATGTCTGTACCTTGGATGCGTCTGGAGACACTGTGCAGGCACCGGCTTCTGAGGGTGTATTCAGGCCTACTGACTTGCATATTAAACCAACGCCATCTTCTTCTTTTTCAAGGTCTAAAACTCAAACCATGCCTAGAAAACCGACGACCATACTGTGCATGGTCAGGCCTCTGTGCCTAAAATACAAATGATAAGAATGGCTGAAGACCTTATTACTTTAATCAGGGGAGAAGCCAACCTTCCCCCTCTAAGAGATCTAGGACTGAATTTGCTTATGATACTTTTGATCAGGATTCTGAAATTTCTGTTTCCTCTGATGACCAGGATTTACCCTTATCTACCTATGAGGATTCTGATGCAGAGGACTCTATTCAATCTGCTTCCCCACCAGGGGATTTCTCTTTTGGTGAAACCTTGCATACTCTTAGGGAGCATTTTCACTGGGAAAGCCAGGATTACTCTGATTCTGAAAAGAGGCTTAGGGATTTCTTACTCCTTCCCCAACACAGGCCTTTAGCTATCCCCCCTGTACTGGACATTGTTGATGCCTTTTCGGAGTGTAGCTTGGCCCCTGACTCTCTACCTCCTGCTCCCAGGAAACCTGATACATATTACAGGGTTCTTGACTCTCACAAGTTCCTTTTTAAAAATCCTACTGCGGCTCCTAACACCATTTCACATGGACCCAAGGGCATTAAGGCTACTACTGCCAAAAATCCTACCCCCTCAGACAGAGATTCCAGGGCGCTGGATAGATGGGGTAAGAAGGTATACACTTATGCAGCCTTGGCCATTAGGGCCTTAATCTGCCAGTTTCATATGTTAAAGTATCAGCAGCATGTTATTAGATTGCTTAAACAGAAAATTATGTTGATTCCTGACTGTGCTGAAAATAAGGATTTACAGGATTTAATACATTCTGCTGAACAAGTTGGAAAACATAATTTGCAATGTGGTTTTGATTCACTAGAGGCGTCTTGCAGGGCTGCTGTCACTGGGTCTGTACTTAGAAGGCATGCTTGGCTCAAGGAGCAATCCTTGCCAGATCATGTTAAAGCTAAATTGCTGGATGCTCCCTTAAATCAAGACTGCCTGTTTGGTAACAAAGCAGAAGTAGTACTTAAAAAGATGGAGGAAAAAGCTAAATCTATGCAAACTGTTAAAGATTTCCTACAGTTACAGCCTCCAAGATTTAGTAGGCATTGGCCCTCTAAGAATTGGTCTTTTCCTACCTTTTCCAGGCCCTCTCAGTCCAAACCCAGAACCAGCAGAACACCCAGGCTTCAGTCCCAGGGTACACACAGGACTAAGCAGTGGGGCGCTCCCACTTCCAAATAAGGGAGTAGTAAGACTCTCCCCCGCTATGGTAAACTGTCTCAATGACTTAAATTTAAAACTTCCAAGCCCTTCTCAACTGACTGCTCCTTTAGGGGGAAAGATTGCTCTGCAGACAAAAAACTGGGAACTAATTACCCAGGACAAATGGGTTTTAAATACAATTTCCCAAGGATACAAATTTCACTTCCACACATTACCAACCCTAAACGGTTGGCCAGATCTACCCTCAAATCAGTAGGCAGAGGCTCAAAAGCAAGTACTCTCTCTCTTAAGCATAAGGGCTATTCAAACTGTACCAGAAGAGGAAAAGAGACCAGGTTTCTACTCGAGACTTTCTGGTACCCAGAAAAGACAACTCATGGCGTCCAATCCTGGACCTTTCTATCCTAAACACTTTTTTGGTGATTCCAAAATTCAAGATGCTAACTCTTCACCAGTTGCTTCTTATGCTAGGCAAAAATGCCTGGTTGGCAGCACTGGATTTAAAGGAAGCCTACCTGCACATCCCAATCAGGGAATCTTGCAGAAGATCAAAATAAAAAACACAAATAGCAAGCTTCATAAGGCAGAATCACAGATTTTTCTTCACCACTTTATTCGGTAACTCGGCCTTTCGCCTTCAAAGAATAATTACATTCTAGTGTTCCCTTCCTTTATACCTCATTCAATATACACATATATAATTAATCAATTAACCTTTTAAAAGCATATACATCTTCTGTTTCATTTAAATGCATTCTTATAAATAATTGCAGTTAAACTTCTAATATCAGGTTACTATCATGTGTATCAATAACTATATATTTTAACAGTTTATTTTTTACATAAATATTAAATACATTATAATGTCAAATTGCCATCAATATTCAAACCTCTAGGTTGCAAACTTTTATAATTAATGATACATCTACATTCTAACTTATCCAATTCATCTTTAAAACTTCCCCCATCTCTGAAAAATGGTCGTGCCAAAACACTGTAAAACAGACTAGCATTATTCCCCCCATGTGTGGCCCAACCTAGAGCAAATGGTGTTGTGGATGTGGTTAATCTGACATTGTTTGTCTCAGGAAATGAGAAACTAAAAATTGTGAACTTGTCTGGTTATGAGTTATCTGCAGAATTAACCAGGGTTTTGGAGCTGGGCCCAAAATATGTGCTAACTAGATTTCCAAGTTTGGCTGATGTTATAATTGATGTGAGGAGATTCTGCAGAAAACTTGTACCTAAGGGCATTTTTCAAGAAAAATGAATTGAAAGAAAATGAAAATAAAATTGTAATGGATGAAATTGAGAATGAAATTGATTATGAATTGTTAAATGCGAGTATTTATGAAACTGAATTTATGTTAGAAATGGAAAAATGGTATGAAGATGTACATGAAAATGATGAAAATGCATACCTAACTAATGAATTTAACACTGGGTATGGACTTTTAGAAATACCCAGTGAAGGAAGCATTTAATAAAAGTAAGTTTATGCCTCTGAAATCCCCCATGTGCATTAAATTATATGAAACTGTGGTGTGTGGACAAATTGAGCGGGAATTTGAGCAATTTTGTAAGGAAAGGAAGGAGTATAATTTGACTAAGGAGACGTGGAAGGAACTACAAGAGATGAGATTGAAATTGGATAAAGTGGTCTTTCGCCAAGCTGATAAAGGGGGAAATTGGGTAGTGATGAGTAAAAAGGAGTATGAAAAAATGGTAATGGATCTGGTTGGGGTAAAAAGTGAGTATTTAGAACTAGAAGTTAATCCTAGAGTTAACTTTAATGAGAAATTATTAGTAGTATTGGAAAGGGGAGAAAGGCTAGGGTTCTTTACTAGTAAGGATGTTCAAAAATTATTTAGGAAGGAACCAAGAGACCCCAAATTCTTTGCACTACCCAAAATATATAAGAATGAATGTCCCCGGGGAGACCTATTGCCTTGATGTTAGGCTCCTACATGGAGAATGTGTGAAGGTTTTTGGATTTCCACTTGAAAACATATTTAAGTAGAGACACATCACATATAAAGAATACTAAATATTTATGTGATAAAGTGAGTAATGTAAAGTGGAAAGAGGATTATTTTTGGGCTACGGTGGATATAAAATCCTTGTACACTAACATCGAGACTAAGAGAGGTCTGGAAGCTATTGGTAAAGTTATGGGGGAAGGACCATGTAGTTCCTTTCTGCTATTTCTGCTTGAGTTTTGCTTAATCCATAATTATTTTAGATGGGGGAGCAAATTATTTTTGCAGAAAAAAGGTACGGCAATGGGGAGTGGCATTTGCCCCTCATATGACACAATATACATGGGGGGATTTGAAAAGGAATTTGTATATCAGAACAAATACTTTATTGAAAATGTGATATTTTTTGGAAGATTTATCTATGACTTGGTACTTATTTGTAAGGGTGATCAGGGGAATTTTGATGAGTTTATGGTAGAACTGAATAGAACCAGTCATGGGTTAGAATTTGTGTATGAGGTAGACTCTAGGAATATTAAGTATTTAGACATAGAATTGTCTGTGACAGAACTAGGTCAAATACAATTCAAGTCTTATAGGAAAGCCACAACTATAAATAACTTCTTACATGCAAGAAGCATGCATCCTCCTCATTTAATGAAAGCATTACCTGTAGGTGAGATGAAGCGGGCATTTTTGAATACTTTTGAGGAAAAGTTTAAATGAGATGTTTTGCTGGATACAATATTGAGATTAAGATCTAGGGGATACCATGAAGGGGTAATTTTAGATGCCAAAAAATATTTTGGGAGAAGGAAAAGAAAGAGACAGAAGTAGGTGGAGTAGAAAAAGTTATTTTGTGGACAGGAAGAAAGTTCAGAGAAGGGTAGAACAAGAACAGAAAAATTTGTTCTTTGTTACAAAATTTTCATCTTTTAGTTTAAAAATGGAGAAAATAATAAGGAATGTTTGGTATATGGTTAAGGAGGATGGTAATGTAGGGATTTTATTTCCGGAACATATAACTTTTTCTTACGGTAGATACCATAACCTGAAGGGACGGCCGCGTTGGTGCAGCGGTTAGCGTTGTCGCTCCCTGCGGTAGTGTGGGTTTCCTCCGGGTGCTCCGGTTTCCTCCCACATCCCCAAAGACATGCTGCAAGTGGATTGGACACAATAAAATTGGCCCTAGGCGTGAATGCATGTGTGTGTGTGTATGCCTTCCGTGGAAGGTTGGGCGCCGAGCTGGCAACTCGACACCATAAAACTCCACTGCCAATCATGAGTGGATAAGGTGATCCGCTGTGGCGACCCCTAACCGGGGAAAAGCTGAGAGAGAGAGAGAGAGATATCATAACCTGAAGGAAATATTAAGTGGGGATGATAGAATGCAGGCTGAAAAGATGGGAAGGAAAGGTATGTGGCCATGTGGAAATTGCAGTATATGTGGTAGGGTTAAAAACCTGGATGGAACAAAGATTAATGAAAGGTTATATAAGGCAAAAGAAGGGTACACATGTAAATCGCAGGGTATTGTTTATATAATAGGCTGTGGATGTGCGAGGGAAAAATGGTACATTGGTCTGACTAAGAGAAAGGTAAGGGTAAGAATTCTGTAACACCTCAAGGATATTAAAAATAGAAATGTGTTTAGTCCAGTAGCTGAACACTTTTCGTCCACACATGGGAGGAATAATGCTAGTCTGTTTTACAGTGTTTTGGCACAACCATTTTTTAGAGATGGGGGAAGCTTTAAAGATGAATTGGATAAGTTAGAATGTAGATGTATCATTAATTTTAAAAGTTTGCAACCTAGAGGTTTGAATATTGATGGTAATTTGACATTATAATGTATTTAATATTTAAGTAAAAAATAAACTGTTAAAATGTTTAGAGTGATGCACAGAATAGTCACCTGGTATTAGAAGTTTAAATGCAATTATTTATAAAAATGTATTTAAGTGAAATAGAAGATGTATATGCTTTTAAAACGTTAATTGATTAATTATATGTGTGTATATTGAATGGGGTATAAAGGAAGGGAACTCTAGAATGTCATTCTTTGAAGGCGAAAGGCCGAGGTAACAAAGTGGTGAAGAAGCATTTGTGAGTCTGCCTTGTGAAGTTTGCTATTTGTGTATTTTTTATTTATGAGACTGTGAGCGTTTTTCTATTAATTTTGCAGAAGATACCTACGCTTTAAAGCAGGCTACGTTCACTATTAGTTCTCTGCGCTGCCCTTTGGCTTATCTACTGCGCCCAGGGTATTCACAAAGTGCCTAGCTCCAGTCATTGCATTTGCAGGCAAAGAAATATTCCAATATACCATACCTGGACGATTGTCTAATTCAGGCAGAAAGCCAGGGCATACTTTTGAATCACCTGGTGTTTATACAAAAGGTGCTAACTTGTCTGGGGTACACCATAAATGAAAAGAAATCACATCTTGTACTCTATCAACAAATTATATTCCTGCGAGCAAGCTTGAACACAACTTCCCAGATGGCTTTCCTCACACCAGAGAAACAAATTCTGTTGACAGCTTACTTCAAACTAATGGCCACAAAAAATCCTGCTATCTGCAAGGCAAATACTGCAAGCCTTGGGGTTCATGGCCTCCTGCATTCTCCTAATTCACTATGCAAGACTGCATATGAGGAAACTACAATGGTATCTAAAAAGCCTATGGTGTCAACATTCTCAGGATCTAGAAGCAGTGATTCCTGTCATACATTGCCTACAGTTAGGAATTCCTTTGTTGGGCAGAGGCCTGCCACCAAAACAAGTGACTTCCATTCACTCTACCCCCTGCTGCCCAAACACTAACAGACACATCAGACTATGCATGGGGGGCTCTCACCTGACAGGAAAGTGCATTCAGGGCAAATGGAACCCAAGTCAAATGCACCTGTATATCAATCAAAAAGAAATGTTAGCTGTACAGACTGCTCTGACAGCTTTCAAGGACCACATTCTTCCAGGACAATTAATGGTAAGGATGGACAACACCACTGTTATGTGGTACATGAACAAGGGGGGGGGCATTCATACCCCTCTGCAGACTAGCCATGGCTCTGTGGAACGCAGCCTTGAGCTACCAAGTGCATCTACAGGCTCAATTCCTGCCAAGAAAGCTAAATACACTGGCAGACAAACTAAGCAGAAATGGCATGGACCCACACGAGTGGAAACTAGAACCAAAGACTTTCAACATGTTGATAAACAAATGGGGAGCACAGATATAGACCTGTTTGCCTCCCCCCAGAACTACCAATTGGACAAATTCTGCACAAGGACTCCCCACAAACAAGCTTGTAAAGTGGATGCCCTGTCCTTTAACTAGAAAACTCCTCAGTTTATGCCTTTCCTCCTCTGCCTCCCCTCTCCTCTCCAAAGTACTACTAAAGATCAAACAGGACAAACTAAGGACAATACTGATTGCACCAGACTGGCCACGCCAACCCCCCCTCTTCTGCAGTGTTACTGCTGGCACCATGACACCTGCCTCAGACCGCTACCCTGCTGTCCCAGTAGGAGGGCCAGATTCTGCATCCTCAGCTTCAAACCCCAAACCTGGCACCCTGGCTAATTGTTTGACCTCTCTGTTACCATCCCTCAGTAAACAAGTGTTGGATGTCATTTTGGAGGCAAGGAGGCCTAGTACTAGAAAATCTTATGCTGAAAAATGGAAAAGATTCTGTTCCTGGAACCAAACTCAAGCGATGGGCACAGCAGCACCCAATTTACCTCAGATTCTTCAATACTTAACTGAGATGCTTCACAAGGACCTTTATTTTTCCTCCATCAAAATTCATGCCTCAGCCATTTCAGCTCATTACAACACTGAACCACCCCTCTTCTCTCATCCACTGCTCAAGCAGTTCCTCAGAGGGGCCAAACACTTAAGACCACCCAGGAGAGCCTCAACTCCAGCCTGGGACCTTAACTTTGTATTGGAAAATCTCACTCTACCTCCTTTTGAGCCAGCTGCAAGTGCAGAGTTAAAATTCCTTTCTTGGAAAACAGCCTTCCTTTTAGCAATCACTTCAGCAAGAAGGGTATCTGAATTACAGACCCTTATGGCAGTGGAGCCTTTCATCATCTTTCATGCGGACAGGGTGCCCCTCAGGACCAACCCCGCCTTCATGTCCAAGTGTGGCACTTCATCAGTCCATTAATTTGCCAGCCTTCTTTTCTAATCCACAGAACAAAGGGGAACGGATACTGCACTCCTTAGATGTGCACAGACTACTTAGATTTTACTTGGACAGGACTAAACCTCAAAGAATATCTGAACAACTGCTGGTGGCATTTGCTGCAGGGGCAGACGGGAAGGCCATTTCAAAGCAAACCATTTCTAAATGGATAGGTCATTGCATTCATTTCTGCTATAAGCACCATGGAAACGTATCCCACAGGGGATAAGACCACAGTCACTAGGGCTGCATCTACCTTTATAGCCTTTCTCAGAGGTGTCCCTACCAGAGACATCCTAGAAGCTGCTACCTGGAGTTCTGTACATACTTTCACCAAGCATTACCATTTGCCTGTTTTATCTAAATCCAGAGCTGGTTTTGCCACTGCAGTTTTGCAGGGCCTTATAGCTGGTCCTAATGCTATCTAAATTCCTCCTCCCATCCTTAGCTTTGGGAATCTACCCAAATGTGATGACTGCAACAGTGAAACACGAAGAACATAGTACAGTTGTGTACACTTACCATAAATGTAGATGTTCGAGTGTATTCACTGTTGCAGTCCTGTTTACCCTCCCTCCAGCCCCCTGACTTCTTTTGGCTATACCTCTGTTCTCCTTTACTATGCTTAAAAGCTTTTTGGTGTATTTGCTTTTTTGTTGGAGGTATAACCTGGCATATTTATATTTAATTGCTTTCCATTAGGGGGGCACCAGACATCTGGGGCAAGAAAAACGGATGTAATGGCATCAGCTGCATGCTTTATACCCCTGACTACCTGACATCATGGAAGATGAGACACCAACTGACGCAGGACCCAAAACTTTGATAATCAGGCCGACTGAGGGCTACTGCAAGTAGATAACCCAAATGTGAGGGCTGCAACAGTGAATACATTCAAACTTCTACATTTATGGTAAGTGTACACATCTGTACTTTTTTAATGCAATGTACTTAAATTGAATTAAATATAACTTTTTTCTTCAAAATGTCATTGCCTTCACTTCTGTTAAATAGAAGGTGCTACATTGTTTGTAAAACGGTTTGCTATGATTTCATAATTTTTGTTTTTTTTCTATGTAGTTTAAAGTCTTTCTTTCTAAAATTGTATAACTACCTATCTACTGTAGTCTGATGCTGTTATTTTACTTGCGGAGCTTTTCTCCAGGGCCTCCACTGAAAATGGGTTTCTGACCCAGTGGACTTTCCTGGTCAACAAATCTCAAGAAGTACATACA